>NC_060069.1:115047719-115348671 GCF_922984935.1 Meles meles | reverse complement strand
CTTGGCTGCAATTATAAGATAAGCTTGTTCTCATAACTTTTCACAATGGATTTTCATCAACTCCTTTATAAAGGAAATTAAAATTTGCATTTAACTTCAAGCTCCTGTGTCTGAAATTGGACACACCATTAGCACATTTAGACAGGGCATTTATAAAGAAATAATCATTGGTTTATATGGTTTTGATTAATATTTTATCTCACAAGGAAAAGAGAAGGAAAATCTCACTGAAATTAATGAAGAGTCAACAGAGGTAGAATGAGAGGGTGACTCAGAAGTGAAGATAATGTATTTCTGTAAATATAACATGCTAACTTCTAAATACACCTCAAAGAAAATCTATTTACCTTCCAAAATTTCTCAGTAACATCTGAGATCCAGACAACATAACCAAAAGCAGGTTTGATATATAACAGAATGTAATTTTGCCAGACAATAAAGGCCACAATAGGTATAAGTTCTATACACTGAGTGACATGACATCCTCATTACTCAGGATAGACAGCATGACAATAGCTATGGCCTAATAAAAGCAAGATGTCTCCAGGAATTAACAAGAAACTCCTTTCAGACAACATTTTCTGCTCATTTTTTCCAGAACCGAAGCTGGGACTTTGCATAACCTGAGAGTAAACATCCCTCATGCCAGGACTTGAGAAATACCAAACTCCAAACTTGTGGAGAAGTGTCTATCCATGATCCAGGATTCCAGCTCCCTGGCTTGCCCCAAATGTCTCCTTCCTTTAATGTTGAGCAAGGACTGCCAACTTTGATAGTAGGTGGGATTTGCCCATAATACAGTCTCAAACAGGAGAAAGCATTCAAAACTAAATGAGACAATGGCTAATTCAAAGGCAACATCTGTGGGAAATATGATTGCAAACTAGGAAAGCAAGTTGTCTATCAGGAGACGAGTGATTCATAAATGTTTCTGGCAGGGTCTCACACAGATGGAGTTGTGCACACATGCTCTTTTTTTCCTGCTAGGATTTTTGCCTAACAGAGTAAGTGATTGCAGACCTGAGTTAGTATGTATTGTGATCGAAAGCAAATGTAATGAACTTTCTGATCAAAGCACCATTGAATCTCTTTCCTTGTGATATTCCCTACTCTGGCTCCTTCCCTTCAGTAGGCAACTTGGGGAGGTTCTTGACTGAAATGTTTATGCAGATGCAAATGCTGTGACTTCCCTCTTGGCAGGAATTTCAACCCCAAGAGGATACTGAGAAAAGAAGAATCCCAGTATCTACCTCCCAGCAGCTCTGGAAAAAAATGTCATCAGTCCTGTTTGGGCCAAATGGAATACAGGAGTTGGTCTCTAGTGCAAAGATACTATGCACACTGAATTTGAGAATGTTAGAATTGGGATCTTAAGGCTTACAGTCCAAACTTCTCATTGTATGGTGACTGAGATCCAAGGAGATCAAAATGACTTGCCAAATGTCTCCTAACTATTCAATGACAGAACCAGGATTACAACCCAGTTCCTTTGATTCTAAATTTAGTGGGCTTTTCCTCCATTGTGACATAGAAATTTTTTCATTCATTAATTCATTTATACTTCAAAATATTTATTCAGTGCCCACCATATGACAATCAATGTTCTTAGTGCTAGAATAAGAACAAGGAGCAAGAGAGAGAAAATCTTTTACCTCAATCAGCTTACATTAGCAGGAGAGAATAACAAGATTCAGATAAAAAAATAAATATATAATGTTATGTCAGGTAGTGGCAAATGCTTCAGAGAAAATAAAGAAAGGTCAAGGGGTAGAGGGGCAGCTATTTAAAAGACGGTGTTTGGGGAAACTCTCAGCAGTGATATTTGAGCAGAGTCTGAGTGGAGTTATGGTATATGCCACACAAATAGCTGAGGGAAGAACTTTCCAGGCAGAGAGAACAGTGTCTACAAAGTTCAGAAAGCTGGAATGAGCTTAGTGTGCTTGGCTGGTAGGGTGGGAAGGGGTTTTTGCCTGGATTAAATGAAAGGGAACAGTGGGAGTGAAGTCAGAGAGGCCACTAGAGGGCTTTCAGCAGGGGAACAACTTGATCTTTGATTTTTTTTTAAACAGGTTTGATTGTTATGTGAACAACCTGAAAAAAGGAGAGAGAGAAAAGGGACCAGGGAGTCCAATAAGGAGGCGCTCCTGTAAGGCAGAATTTAAGTTCTTTGAGAGCAGGGATTTTTATGTAGCTTGTTCACTGCTGCAAAATCAGCACCAAGAATAGTGCCTGGCACATTCTGAGGTGTTGGAGATGTTTGCTAAATGGATGGATGCCTGAGCCGTGAGATAGAGGGAAAATTGACAGTGGCTTGGATTAAGATAACAGCAGTAGAGACAGTGAGAAATGGGTAGATTTGGCGATATTTTGAAAATAGAAGTAACGAAAAGCTTCAATGTTGGATATGTATACTTAGTAAGAAAGAACTGAAAAGTTGCTCCTAGGTTTTTTGACTTAAGCCCTCCAGGTGAATAGAGGTAAGTTCTCAGAGAGACACAGATTCCTTGGGGAAAACTGAGAATTCTGTCTTGATCATGTTACATTTGACCTGCATATTGCTCTTTCAAATGGAAATACTGCGTTGGGTAAGCAGCTGAAGTGTCTGGAACTCATGGAAGATATTAATGTTAGAGATATAAGTGGATACTACTTAAAACCACTGAACACAACAATGTCACCAAAAAAATAAGTATTGATGAGGAACTGATAGCATCCAAGGAGCCCAGAACATTCCAATGTTTTTGGTAGTGGGTGGGTAGTGGAAAAAGAACCAGCAAAAGCTTTTGGTGTAAGATGAAGTAGTACAGGCAAAAAAGCCTGACAATAGGAAAACCAGAAATTGAGGTATCCTAGAAGCCAAGCAAGGAAAGACTTTTGTGTTTCAAAAGTAAGGAGTGATAAGCTGTTTCAGTTATTCCTGAAAGGTCAGGGTGAGGTCTGATAATCAATCATGGTATTGTCAACACAGGTCATTGGTGACCCTAACAACTGTAGTTTCACTGGCATGATAGAGACAAAACCCTCACTGGAATGAGTTCAAAGGGAAAGGAGGAAAAGGAAGGGGATGGTACAAGAATAGATCATCTTCCTCAGTAATTTGCTATAAAATGTATAAAGACATGAGGAATGATTTGGAGAAGATGAGGAAATCAAAGGAAGGTTGGGGTTTTTTTTAGGTGACAGTCATTATAACAAGCTTGTATGCTGATAGGAAGAGCCATTAGAAAGGGAGGAGTTCATGGACACAAACAAGATACCTACAAGAGAAAAGTCCAGGTTAGACAGAAGAAAATGAGATCCACTACACACGTAGAGACCTTACCTTTAGAACAAGAGCAGGTTTAGTTCATCTGGAAGGGAAGAAAGGCAGAGAATTGGGGAAGGTAGGATTTGGTGGCACCAAAGACAGCAAGTCCCTTTTTGATTGCTTTTTTTTTTTTTCCCCAGTGAAATAACAAGGTCATCTACTGAGAACGTGGGGAAGGAAGGGACATCTGAAATTTAAAGAGGAGGAGATGAGGTGGCAGCTGTAGGAGACTGATTCCCAGCAAGATACTCTGTGCAGTACCGGCACAGAATGGAATACCATTAGAGAATATTAACAGTCATCCAGTTTCCAAAAAAAAAAAGTACCACTGGCAAAACCAGGTGTGGGCAGTTAGGGGAAAGAAATGGCTCCAAGCAAAAAAGACATGTAGAAAGGGGCAGCAGGAGGTGTTGTAAACAATACTGTAGCAGCCTTATAAATTTCAAAGAGAACATTAAGATGGAATAGATCAATGTTGCTTTTCATGGAGATGCAAATATTAAAGAGTAATAAATCATTTTTTCCAAATTCAGGAGGAAAACATTTGCTACCTAAAAGCATTAGTTCTTTCATTTATTAACTTGCAATGAAATAAGACAGAGCCACACTTTGAACCAGCAACCCTGTATACGTATTAGGACATTTAATTATATAATAATACATCCTGTACAGCACAGAAGATTAATAACTTGTTAAGTTGAAGCAATTATCCAGCAATAATAATAGCAACAGTGACAGAATTATATGTTCAGAGTGCTTGAGAGTGTAGGGACTGGAAACACTCATTTAATCTGAAGAGTTCTATTGTTTATTCTCTATGGTAGTTTTTATTTTTAGCTGCCTGCTTTTTCATGGGTTTTAATTAATCCCTTTTACTGTTTTAAAAATCTCTCTCTTAAGTACAGTTTTAGATAACACTGCAATTCAAATCTTTGAGTAGTTTGAAGGTTTCCTTTTTCCTTCAACACTTTTAAAACACGTAAGTTCCACTGTGAGAGATCCAAAAAAAGCAATATAAATAGCTTAGCAATTCTGGACCTTCTTTGGGTTAAAGGAACCATAACACTGTCTTTTTTCAAATTGGTTTCTCACCCTACTTTGTGAGGGAGGGGATTAAGAAACAAACCACACACAAACACACACACACACATGAACACACACACACACACACAGAGTCTTAGTTCTATCAGGCTGTTATAACAAAAATATCATACACTGGGTAGCTTAAACAACAAATACTTAACATTTATTTCTTACAGTTCTGGAGGCTGGGAAGTATCAGGGCCGGGTGCCAGCATGGTTGGGTGTCTGGTTCAGACTGTTGACTTCTTGCTGGGTCCTCATATGGTCGTTGCACATGGTAAAAGAGGTGAGGGAGTTCTCTGGGGCTCTCTTTTGTAAAGGTTCAAGTCATGAAAGCTCCATCTTCATGACATAATCACTAATCCTGATTACCTGCCAAAATTCACATCTGCTAATATCATCACATTAGAGGGTAGGATTTCAACATATGAATTTGGGGAGACACAAACATTCAGTCCAAAACACACACACACACACACACACACACACACACACACACACACACCCCTTACAGCTTTTTTCCAAACTCAAATGTATTTAGGGCAAGTAACTACCTATTCTTTAGATTTCATTGCAAGAAGGTGCCCTCATAATTTACTTTTCTTTTTATTCTGAATTTAAAAATGAACTTTCTATTTGAAACATCTTGTATTGTGCTAACCCAGGTCTTAATAGAATATTTTCAAAATGGTTCAGGATATTCTACTAAGTTGAAATTGTTTTCTTTCAAAAGAAAACCTGTTCTTCATTTCCACTATTAAATTTCTTTCTTTTTCTACTGATCCACTATCACATTGAGTTTCTGGAAGAACATCACTATCACCTTCGTATAGCCATCGGATTTTCTTGGGTGAAGTAGAAGCCTACTTGTCCCACACAATCAAGACCATGGCTAGGTGACTACTTTTTTGAATGAGCTGATCTCAACAGGACAAAAAAGACAAAAGGATTATTGTTCTATGGTGTTCACTTCTGCTGTGATCAATGTCCTCTCTCTATGCTGCTGTAATCAAGTAAATTGCACAATCTCAGGGCTAACCAGGATTCTGAGAGGATGGGGTGTGGGGGGGGGGGGTGAGATAAAGGCTTCCAAGTCCAACAGAGTTGCAGAAAGAGGCCTGGATTGGATTAATTAGCTAATAATCCAAAGTCACATAATGTTAAAAGCTTAGTGTTTGGCATCAGGCCTATATTCAAGTCCTAGCCATATAGTTTGGTGGGTGTTTAACCTTTAAAATGTTATTAATTTTTTCTGACACTAACTGTCAAGTGAGGATAATGGCCTTACCTCTGAGATTTGTGAGAATTAAAAAAAAAAAAGTTGTTTCATGTAAGGAATTAGCATAAAAGGCATATGTTATGATTTTTTGGGGGGGGCTCAGTTTGTAGAGAATGGATCTCAGGATACTCAAAACAGTCCTACAAGGTAGGCTTTATTATTACCATCTCTATTTTATAGACAAATAAGTGGAAGTACAGAGACTATGAGTAAATTACTGAAGGACACAGAGCTAGTCAGAGTTAGAGACAAAATCTAAACCCAGACACAGAATGGTTCTGGAGTTTGTCTTAACCACTATACTAAACTGTTCCTCATAGCTCTTTTTTCTGAAAGACCTGTTGAAATAGGAGTTAAAACTGTGATTAGAGTCAGTCAGTTGGTAGAAAAGAGGAGGACAAAGCAACAGTATAACATGCAGAAGTCAACTTTAGCACCCAAATAGGCATTATGTGCTGTTATGGGTGATATGTCCATACAAAAATGGACATCAGACAATAGGTCAAAGTCCAGGAGAGACTGGCAGAATCTTTGGGGGAGGGGGGATCAAATACTATCCAGTGTCCAGCTCTCATAGAATAAAACTTCAAAGCTGTGAATACACATGCAGGCAATGTTTCAACTGTAGGATGTGAGAGAAGAGATCTCTTTATTGCCCTGACCCTTAAGTCTGATTGGTGGAGGAAATGACTTGGTACACATCAGATAGCTACAGACCTCAAAGAAAGAGAATCAAAGCAAGGACTGGAACCATATATTCCAGGGCACCATCCATAAAATGGCAAGATTTATTGAGACATTTCCCACCAGCAGCAGATTTTATACTTTCTTTCCTCTGTTTAGCACTTTATGGTTACAGATGTAGAATATTAGTCTGGATATGCTTGGCTGAGTTTGATTAACAGCAACATGACTAGTAGTTCCAGATGAGACACAAATGATTATGCTGGCTTGACCTTTTTTGTAAACTGCTGAATGCCTATATCCTTTTGTAGAATCTCCACCCTCTCTTCTTAAATTGGATAGTAGCTTGTAACTGTAAAGTTGTAATTAACTTCCTTTGATTATGGATCTGACCTCTCAAAAAGTTGTTTCCTTCAGTGGTTGTTAGGTACATGGTAAAACAATTCCAGGATCAGGTTGTCCCTGGTTTTCCTCGCATAGTCAAGCTGACACTGGAATTCTCTCTTGATTAGCTGCAAAGGGACTAGAAAAAACAGCTGCCAAACTGGACATCTTTACCCAGTTCATATTTACACCTATGTTATTCCTCTCCATTCCTTTCTTCTCCCCTTCTCTCCTCTTCTCTCCTCAGATATCTCTAGATAGGATTCACCAAGACTACCAGCTGATTAACACACACTTCTTTTCTGTTCCCTGAAGGGCAAACAAGCTGTGGGCAATCAGCACCAAAACCAGGGGACAGCTCCTTTCCCTGGGGCTTCCCAGCCTGGTTTCCCAGTTGTGGTTTTACTGCAGGGCTTTAGTTGGTAGCTAGGAGGTTCTCCAATCTCCCACCCTCACTGTGGCTTTTAATATTAGAGTCTGTCTGAACTGTTAAGTTTATCTGCTATAATATTTTCAGAGCTCTCAAAGTCTAGAGATAGATCAGTAGAGTCAGCAGACAGTTACAGGAAATGTTTGATCCAGTCTTAAGTTAGCATTTACAAATCAAAGCTTCTCTCCTGCTATTTGTTAATCTAATAAATCTCAGATGGTTGCTTGGGTACACTCACAATTATGGAAGGGTGGTTTTGTCAGTGTTTCAGAGTCTATCCTGGTATGAGTTGAATTTGCTAGGCTGAGCTCCTGGAATACCTACCTCACTGCTTCTAGGGTCTCCACAAGTTCTTCTGATGCTTGTATGAACTTTTAAGAGGACAGGAGATACAGTTCCAGTACTGTCTGGATACCTTAAAAGCTTAAACTGGCAATTCTAGAGTTATCTGAGCATGCATCAGGACATATCCCATGTTTGGGGGGATATTTTAGATAGTCTCTGGCATTCCCATCATCTCAGACTTATATGCCCTCTGTGGGCAACTACAGGTGACTGAGTTGGAATGTGGTTCAGATGCAAGGGATGTTACATCTTGGAGAGTCAGTGTTCCCTGGGGAAGCTTAGGGAGCCACTTAAGACTTCTTTGGTACTAGAAGATACTCTCGTTTGGGAACATTAGTTTCTCCAAGTATAACAAAGAATACTGAGTTGTTGCTGAGTAATCACTAGATTCTTCAACCTACCTGCCCTAGCTCATGGATAACTTTGTGTCCTGTTTTAATGGGATTCCAAGTATTTATCTTTTTCTTTCAGAATAATAAAGCACTTGAAGATTCTTTTTAGGATCTCATGCTTAGGTCTAATATAGAGCTATATACATATACATATGATATGTATATATAGGTTATGTGATATTATATATATATAATACATATCATCTATAAATGAAAGTAAGCAGGAGCACACCCAGTATGGACTTCATTGGCTAAAAAGAGTTTCTACACCAAATGGTTTTCCCAGATTCAATGTGTTCAGCTGAGACCATGGCAGACAGCGCCAAGTGGGCAAACTGACATCCGCTCTCAAATAAGACAGGATTCGGTTACAGGAACATGTTTGAAGGAATTCAGAAAATGAGAAGAAGCTAGATTCATCAGCTAAAGGACACTGACTTTATAGTCATGGATCAAGGACTCAGTAGTATGAGTCTAGCTATAAGAATAAGCCCTGTTTAGGGGCACCTAGATGATGCCATCGGTTAAGTATTCAACTCTTGATCCAGCTTAGTCTTGATCTCAGGGTTTTGAGTTCCAGCCCTGCCCAGATGTCCACACTGGCATGGAGCCTACTTAAAAGAAAAGAAAAAAAAGAAAAAACAATGGGCCTTGTTTGGCCATATATAGGTTGAGGAGGGAGACACATTTTATCAATCTCAGGAATTCCAAGGAACCTCTAGATCTAGATTCTCCTGGCCAAGGTAAATCTGGATTTAGAAGTATGTACTGCTGCTGTTGGATCAAGGCATTTTTCAGGGACAGTACATGTCCAACTATAAGTTACTGTATGCTCCAGAGATCTCAACAGATGGAGAAGGGCCTCCCTTACCATGTACTTTCACTGAAGCAACATATCCGTATTTGGCCAAGATGTGGCACACTCACAAGTGAGTTTCTTCTGTGAGATATCATGAACTAATTACAAAGTAGGTACTGTACAGCATGGTGATTATGATCCTAGACTTTTAGGACCTACTCCCAGATAATTCCAGAAATACCAGCTGGGGGAAAAAGTTTCTCCTACAGGAATTATACTAATTGTGTCAATATTTTCCATATACACAATGATAATTTCTGCATATGTCAAAATTACTTGAGGTAATGTCTTTGAATGTTCTTACAACTCAGCTGATTCTAACATGAAATCTTCTGTAATCTCAGACATGGTAAGGGTGGGCCGGAACTATGAAGGTACATCCATGGAAACTGACTTGACTATAGACGAAGTCTTGGCCAGACAAGCTGAACACATTCATTTTAGAATTATAAGTGTATAGATACTCTGCCAGACTTGACCTCTGTTTGAAGTCCTGTGAAACCCAGAAAGAGGAGACGCATGGATTTAGAGCTCAAGACTAAAACCTGAGCTCCAATTTTTATCTTTCATTTCATTGACAAAACAAGGTAAGTTTCCAAAATCTGACAGGGCCAGGAAATGTCTTGAAAAGCATAAGTGGATTTGGAGAGCCTGTCAGTCAGCTAATACTGCAATAATTCTGCATAACAAACCCACAAAACACCACTGACATACAACAATAAGCACTTACTTAGCTCATGCAATGCAAGATGACTGGAAGTTAGCTAATTCAGATTGAACTTGGCTGGATAGTTCTGTTCCACATGTCTCTCAACATTCTCTTGGGACTAGCATTAGTCTGGGAATGTTCTCATAAATATAGCAGAAGCACAACAAAGCAACTGGCACACTGGACTTAGCACCCAATGCTATTGCCCAAAACAAGGCTTATGACCAATCCCAAAGTCAGGGGACAGGGAGGAAAACTGTAGACCTTTAATGGGAGAAACTGAACATACCAAAGAAGATGAATACAGGGAAGGTGATCTGCCACAAAGGTGATCAACAAGCATACTAAAAGACAAGGGACCATAATGGGACTACTGCATAGATGAAAAGATTACCAGCAGACCTGCTGCCCCAGATCAGAGTTGCCCCTGTGAAATGAATTCCCTTCATGTGATACCTGGCCTTTGTTACTACTGACTCCAGAATAAGAAGAATGAATATGGAATTAAATTTCCTCTGGTCAAGGCATACCTTCCAAAACAGCTCTTCAAGAATGAAATGGTGTTTGTCCTTCCCCTTAAACATTATTCTTTAAATTCACTTAGCATACAACTAATATATTGAATAAGTAAAAATATTCCAAATGCCTTACAAATCCTTTATTATCTGGACTCAGAGTGGTACACATTAGTTATTGTACAATAATTACATGGAAAATAAACAACCTCTATGTCTTTGCCAGACTTTAACAATCTGACCATCTGGGTGTGGATAGAATGAACTTTGAAATTAATCTTCAGGGACTTCCAAATGCATTAAATTCTCAGTAGACTTGGCAGTAATTGTAGAAATTACTGTGTTATGACTACCAAGTAAGAAATCTAGGTCTATCATTTGGATACAATGAAATTATTATAAAATTAAAAGCAATTCAATAAGGCTTTGGAAACCTAATATCATGTCCTTGAATTCTGAACAGTGTGTGAATCCATGCAAATTGGCCTTCTCTAGTATGATTTTGTAGAATCATAGAGGAATTAAGACAACACTTGCCATTACTTTGATTTTTGGACCATACCTTAAAGATTGTTCTGTGTCTTCACAAACTTTCGTACTTTTCTCTTTTATGTGTCTTGCCAGAATATTTTATCTCAGAATATTTAACCAAGTGCAACTCTGCAGCTGTTCTCAGTTAATATCTTCAGGTTAAATCAGTACACACACTGCAAACTAAACCTGCTTGGGGTGTTTGTTTTTAAAGTCAGCAAGTGCACGCACAGCTTTGAGACTTGTATTTCCCTCTCAGCATTCTCCAAATCAGAATGTTCCAAAGAGATCGGATAGGTCATAGCACCTAGAAGAGTGGGCATATATTTCAAAGACATAATCATCAGGGGTGCCTGGGTGGCTCAGTGGGTTAAAGCCTCTGCCTTCAGCTCGGGTCATGATCTCAGGGTCCTGGGATCGAGCCCCGCATCAGGCTTTCTGCTCGGCAGGAAGCCTGATTCCTCCTCTCTCTCTGTCTGCCTCTCTGTCTACTTGTGACTTCTGTCTGTCAAATAAATAAATAAAATCTTTAAAAAAAAAAAAGACATAATCATCATTAAGCAAAAACATGATGCACATTGTGTTGGTTGCCCAGATTATCAATGATTGTTACTAGAAAAAACAGATCTGCCTGTGAAGTCATAAATATATCTAGAGATCATTAAATTTCATTCTTTAGATAATCCCCTTTATTTTTCTAAACACAGCATGCCACCTAGCCTTAAATAAATATTTAAAAATATTTTCTCTGTCATGGAAGCTACCAAATATAAGCTGACCCTATATAGCTAAATTATATGAAGGTTATTTTGACATTTAAATATCTGTTAAACTAAGGAGTTAGGCCACCAAAAAATTCCTTAGGGCATTTGTGACAGTGCAAGCAGAAGTCACAGTGGTAACATGAACTCATCAGTCTATGCATCCACTGGCCTAGACCAATGGCTTCCACTCTTTGACTATGACACACTGTAAACACACATTTAACATCACAACTCAATCCATATGTACTCACATCCTCACACACACATAACTGAAATAATGGTTTTAGGAAATGGTACTGAAACTGCACACTCATAATTTTGCTTCTCTATTTCATTATGTTTTCAAATGCTGGTAGCAATGCACTGAAAATGATTTCATAGTCCCCTAATAGATTGGGACACTTTTTTGAGTTTTGGAGAAGTTGTGCTTTCATGGATGTCAAAGCCCAGGTTTCCTGGAAATCCGACCCCAAGGCAAAGCTTTAGTGCTTTGGAAGTTTTATCTCAGGAAGGCAAGAGAGAGGGGAAAAGGAAGCAAGTGAGGGGAAACGGAAGAACACATATAAAATGGTGCATTACTGAACTGGCTGCAGCTTCATAGGAAGCACAGCTGGTTGTCTTGTCACAGAGGACAGACATCTCCACCAAGTCTGCATGGAACGATATGTGGAGGATGAAGGAGGAAGGCAAGCTATTGACGGCTAGCTCCCTTCCATTCTCCAGTTGGTCAAAATTTGCCCCATTTCAACTCCCCCCACATTTCTGGATTATGTAACCTGGTTCTTCCAGGGCAGACTCTCTTCCAGTAAGGTCAGACCCCAAGCTAAGACTGCTGGGGCACTGCTCGTGGAAGAGATGCTGACATCCAGATCTTGCCCCCAAGGGAGCCTGAGATGAAGGGATGAATATGGCAGCTGGTATTTTAAGAACCTAGAGATGACTCAAGTTGTCATTGTTCTCTAGCCAGGAAGTGGGATGGGTAGCCAAGGTCCAGGAGTCATGTAGGGTTCACCACACCAAAATCAGAGCCACAGTATGTGGAAAAGCACAGATCTTCGAGGTGGAAAACCTAAGTTCATATCGCTCTACCTCCACTTCCCATGTATGTGATATCTGTGTAAGTTGCTTTACCTCTTTGATGGATATTAGTACCCTTGCAGAGCTGCTATAAAAACTAGAGATAATGTATAATTCACTCCAAAAAGAACTTTTATATCTTTTATTAGACTTAGTCCTAAATAGGTTATATTTTTATGCTACTATAAATGGAATCTTTTTCTTTTCATTAATGCAATTAAATTTATATAGAGCAAACTTGCTAAGAATTATTCATTTTAATTTTTATCTGTAGTTTTTTATTCTCTATACAAAGAATCAGTATCTGTTAATGACACTTTTGCTTAGTACTTCATAATATTAATGTCTTTTTTTCAGTTTTACTTCCTTTTTTAAATTTAATTTTTTTCAGTCTTCCAAAATTCATTGTTAATGCATCACACCCAGTGCTCCATGCAATACATGCCCTCCTTAATACCCACCACCATGCTCACGCAATCCCCACCAACGCTCACCTCCAAAACCCTCAGTTTGTTTCTCAAAATCCACAGTTTCTCATGTTTTGTCTTCCCCTCTGATTTCCTCCAACTCACTTCTCCTCAGTTCTACTTTCTGTGCTAGCTAGAGCCTTCAGTACAACATTGAATAGACATAAAAATAGGCACACTTGTCTTGTTCCTAATATTGAAGGGAAAACTTCCAGTGTTTCATTTTTAAATTTTATTTATTTGAGAGAGAGAAAGTGTGAGAGGGGAGAAGGTCAGAGGGAGAAGCAGACTCCCCATGGAGCTGGGAGTCTGATGTGGGACTCAGTCCCCGGACTCCAGGATCATGACCTGAGCCAAAGGCAGTCGCTTAACCAACTGAGCCACCCAGAAGCCCTCAGTGTTTCATTAAGTTTGTTATGTGCCGCACGTTTTTCAAAAACTCAATTTAATCCAAGGATGAAAAACCCCTTTTCATTTCTAATGTGCTAAGAGGTTTTTTTTTTTTTTCTCATTTTATTTATTTTTTCAGCGTAACAGTATTCATTCTTTTTGCACAACACCCAGTGCTCCATGCAAAACGTGCCCTCTCCATTACCCACCACCTATTCCCCCAACCTCCCACCCCTGACCCTTCAAAACCCTCAGGTTGCCCCAACCTCCCACCCCTGACCCTTCAAACCCTCAGGTTGTTTTTCAGAGCCCATAGTCTCTTATGGTTTGCTTCCCCTCCCCAATGTCCATAGCCCGCTCCCCCTCCCCCAATCCCACCTCCCCGCAGCAACCCCCAGTTTGTTTTGTGAGATTAAGAGTCATTTATGGTTTGTCTCCCTCCCAATCCCATCTTGTTTCATTTATTCTTCTCCTATCTCCTACCCCCCCATGTTGCTTCTCCATGTCCTCATATCAGGGAGATCATATGATAGTTGTCTTTCTCCGATTGACTTATTTCACTAAGCATGATACGCTCTAGTTCCATCCACGTCATCGCAAATGGCAAGATTTCATTTCTTTTGATGGCTGCATAGTATTCCATTGTGTATATATACCACATCTTCTTTATCCATTCATCTGTTGATGGACATCTAGGTTCTTTCCATAGTCTGGCTATTGTAGACATTGCTGCTATAAACATTCGGGTACACGTGCCCCTTCGGATCACTATGTTTGTATCTTTAGGGTAAATACCCAGTAGTGCAATTGCTGGGTCATAGGGTAGTTCTATTTTCAACATTTTGAGGAACCTCCATGCTGTTTTCCAGAGTGGTTGCACCAGCTTGCATTCCCACCAACAGTGGAGGAGGGTTCCCCTTTCTCCACATCCTCTCCAGCATCTGTCATTTCCTGACTTGTTCATTTTAGCCATTCTGACTGGTGTGAGGTGATATCTCATTGTGGTTTTGATTTGTATTTCCCTGATGCCGAGTGACGTGGAGCACTTTTTCATGTGTCTGTTGGCCATCTGGATGTCTTCTTTGCAGAAATGTCTGTTCATGTCCTCTGCCCATTTCTTGATTGGATTGTTTGTTCTTTGGGTGTTGAGTTTGCTAAGTTCCTTATAGATTTTGGATACTAGCCCTTTATCTGATATGTCGTTTGCAAATATCTTCTCCCATTCTGTCAGTTGTCTTTTGGTTTTGTTAACTGTTTCCTTTGCTGTGCAAAAGCTTTTGATCTTGATGAAATCCCAACAGTTCATTTTTGCCCTTGCTTCCCTTGCCTTTGCCGTTGTTCCTAGGAAGATGTTGCTACGGCTGAGGTCGAAGAGGTTGCTGCCTGCATTCTCCTCAAGGATTTTGATGGATTCCTTTCTCACATTGAGGTCCTTCAACCATTTGGAGTCTATTTTTGTGTGTGGTGTAAGGAAGTGGTCCAATTTCATTTTTCTGCATGTGGCTGTCCAATTTTCCCAGCACCATTTATTGAAGAGGCTGTCTTTTTTCCATTGGACATTCTTTCCTGCTTTGTCGAAGATTAGTTGACCATAGAGTTGAGGGTCGATTTCTGGGCTCTCTATTCTGTTCCACTGATCTATGTGTCTGTTTTTGTGCCAGTACCATGCTGTCTTGATGATGACAGCTTTGTAATAGAGCCTGCTATTCAACATAGTACTAGAAGTCCTAGCCTCAGCAATCAGACAACAAAAAGAAATTAAAGGCATCCAAATTGGTAAAGAAGAAGTCAAACTATCACTCTTCGCAGATGATATGATACTATATGTGGAAAACCCAAAAGACTCCACTCCAAAACTGCTAGAACTTGTTCAGGAATTCAGTAAAGTGTCAGGATATAAAATCAATGCACAGAAATCAGTTGCATTTCTGTACACCAACAACAAGACTGAAGAAAGAGAAATTAAGGAGTCAATCCCATTTACAATTGTACCCAAAACTATAAGATACCTAGGAATAAACCTAACCAAAGAGACTAAGAATCTATACACAGAAAATTATAAAGTACTCATGAAAGAAATTGAGGAAGACACAAAAAAATGGAAAAATGTTCCATGCTCCTGGATTGGAAGAATAAATATTGTGAAAATGTCTATGCTACCTAAAGCAATCTACACATTTAATGCAATCCCTATCAAAATACCATCCATTTTTTTCAAAGAAATGGAACAAATAATCCTAAAATTTATATGGAACCAGAAAAGACCTCGAATAGCCAAAGGAATATTGAAGAACAAAGCCAAAGTTGGTGGCATTACAATTCCGTGCTAAGAGGTTTTTGTGGGGTTTTTTTTGTGTGTGTGAATGGTTTTTGAGTTCTATGCAATTATTTTTCAGTATGCATTGATACATGATTTATTTTTTATCTGTTAATGTGGAGAATAACACTGATTTTTCTTTTTTTTTAAGATTTTATTTATTTATTTGACAGAGATCACAAGTAGGCAGAGAGGAAGGCAGAGAGAGGAGGAAACAGGCTCCCTGCTGAGCAGAGAGCCCAATGTGGGGCTCGATCCAAGGGCCCTGGGACCATGACCTGAGCCGAAGGCAGAGGCTTTAACCCATGGAGCCACCCAGGCGCCCCACTGATTTTTCTCTTTTTTAAAAAAACTTGCATTTCTAGGGTGAACACAACTAAATATCTATACTTTTTTTTTAGACATAATTGAATCAGCTTTCCTAATTACTGCATCTATATTCCTGAATGACATTCACCAGCAATTTTTCCTTCTTCCATTGCCCCTATCAGGTTTTGGGGGTCAAGGTTACATGAGCACTATAAAATGAGTTGGGAAATGTTCCCTCTTTACCCTATTTTGGAACAGTTCCTGTAAAATTGAAAATATGTTTTCTCTGAATGTTTGGTTGGGCTCCATGGTAAGACCACCTAAGGCCTGGAGTTCTCTCTATGGGAAGATCCTCAACTACCTGTCAGTTTCATTAGTGGTTAGATGACTTTTCATGTGTTCTATTTCTTCTTGACTCAGTTTCATTAAGTTACATTTTCCTAGGAATTTATCCATTTCATACAAATTTTCAAATTAACTGGCATAAAGTTGTTCATACTATCCTTTTATTATCTCCTTAATGCTGGCAGTTACAATTACGTTCTTTGCAGTGTTTAGTTGTAACAGTTCTTTTTTCCTGATCAATCTTGATAAAAATTTGTCAATTTTATTAGACTTTCCAAACAACCAAGTTTTTTGTTCATCCTTTTTATTAAATACTTCTTTTCCATTACATTAATTTTGGCCCAGATCTTCATTATTTCCTTTCTTCCAAATTATTTGCATATATTCTGTTCTTCTTTTCCTAGCCTCTTAATAAACCACTCACTGGGTTTTAATCTGTGTTTTTGTTTTGATATAATCATCAAGAGCTAAAATTTCTAACTGCTGCTTTATAGGCATCTCATAAGTTTTGAGAGCAGTACTTTTACTATCACTCCATCCTAAATGTTTTCTAACCTCATTATGATATTTTCTTTTACTTGTGCTTGATTTACTTAAATGCATTTTTTTTTTAACAAGAGGGAGTCACTCTGCAACAGAAGTTTCCTTTTTTTTTTTTTAAAGAGTATGAGAGGGTTGGGAGGAGAGACAGAGGGAGAGGAAGAGAATTTTAAGCAGGTTCCACACGCAGCGCTGAGCCCCATGCAGAGCTTGATCCCACAACCCTGAGATCACAACCTGAGCCAAAATCAAGAATCAGATGCTTAACTGACTGAGCCACCAAGGTGCCCACTTAAATGTATTTCTTAATTTCTCTCCATATGGAGTCTCACTGGTTATCTTTTGGTTACTGATTTCCAGCTTAACTATAGTGTGTTCAAAGAACAATACAGAACTTTGAAAATTATTGAGACTTGCTATATGGTCAATTTTTACAAATGTCTTTTGTGTTTTGTACTGAATGTATATTATGCATTACATGGGCATGTTTTTGTACATGGCCATCAGGACATGATTTTTAATCATATTCTTTACTTTGCTTACTGATTTCCTATCTGTACCATCAGTTTCAGACAGGTATATTAAAACCTTCTACAATTGTGAACTTATTTATTTATTAGTTCTGTCAATTTTTGTTTTATTCATTTTGAGATACACCATCAGGTACATACAAATTTTAAATTATTATATTTTCCCAGTGAATTAAATGTTCTATTACTAGGGGAAGAGATTAATTATGTTTTATGCTTTAAAACATATTTTTTGTGATATAAAAATAGCTACAGCATCTTTCTTTTGGCTGGACTTTGCCTGATACATTTTTCCATCTTCCTTTTATCAACCAGTCTAACCATCTTCATATTTTAGCTAAATAATTTATTTCATATAAATTGACATTTTTACCTATACCTACTATTTTAATAGGTATTCTCTATATATTCTGTTTTTCCCCTATTCCTTTCCCTCTCATTTATTACCTTTTAAAAAATTGATTATTTTTTTCTCACTTTTATTTTCCTTTAGTAGCTTGTGTAGTGTTTCTATTCTTTTAGTGGTCTTCCTAGAAATTACGGCATATATGCCATCAAAATCAATGTCTTTACTCCTCGTACGACACAATTTTAACTTCAGTCACTTCCCTTCCAACTCAAGTTCTATCGTTTTCCAATATATTACTTTTTCTATTTCAGTATTTTAGTTTTAACCTACTTCTCATCCTCATCTTTAAGTTTACCATTATCTTTGTTCACTTTTCTCTTACTGAATCTGATTTTCCATCTAGAATCATTTTCATCATTCCTGAAATATATCCTTTAGAAATTACTTAGATAATCTTTTGGAAGTAATCTTGATACAGGTTTGCCTGCAAATGTTAGTTAAGAATTTCTAGGGGTGCCTGGGTAGCTTAGTCAGATATGGTCAAAGGGAACTTCAGGCTTCAGGAGAGCCACACAGATATGGCCAGTTTCTCGGGGTAATTTCTGTATATTAAGATCATTCTGGGAACTATTAAAATGCATATTCTTGGGGTACACGGGTGGCTCTGTCGGTTAAGATTCTGTCTTCAGCTCAGGTCAAGATCTCAGGGTCCTGGGATTGATCCCCATGGCAGGATCTCTGCTCAAACAGGGAGCCTGCTTCTCCCTCTTCCTCTGCCTGCCATTCCCACTGCTTGTGCTCTCTTTCTATCAAATAAATAAATAAAATCTTTAAAATAATAGTTTTTAAAATAATTTATTTTTATTATTATTATGATTGTTGTTATACTCATTTGCTGAAATACTACTGAGAACCTGAGTAAATCTCTAGAGAATTATTTTGAGTGAAAAGTCCAACCTCAAAAGCTTAAATACTGTGTTATTCCATTTATATGGTATTCTTAAAATGACAAATTATAGAAATGGAAAACATATTATTGGTTGCTAGGGGTTAAGTAGGGACTGGAATGTGGGAGGAAGTAGGTGTAACTATAAAAGGGCAATAGGAGGTATATTTGCAGAGATGGAAATGTTCTTTACCTTGACTTCAATGTCAACATCATGGTCGTTGCTACTGTATATGGTTGTACAGATTTTAATATGTTACCACTGAGATAAACAAAGTAAAACATAAAGGATCTCTCTGTAGTATTTTTCATAACTATTGTGAGATTGGGAAACTACAACCACATGAAAATTAATGTTTAATTTAAAAAATGACTTTAGGAGCGCCTGGGTGGCTCAGTGGGTTAAAGCCTCTGCCTTCAGCTCAGGTCATGATCCCAGTGTCTTGGGATTGAGCCCCACATCGGGCTCTCTGCTCAGCCGGGAGCCTGCTTCCTCCTCTCGCTCTGCCTGCCTCTCTGCCTAGTTGTGATTTCTCTCTGTCAAATAAATAAAATTAAAAATAAATAAATAAATAAATAAATAAATAAATAAAAAATGACTTTAAAATGCATGATGTATACTACCACTTATAGAAAGTTAAATATGTGTGTACTAAAAAATAACTCCTCATTGGCAATTCTTTCTTCTTGGCAAACTGAAGATACCATTTCACTGACTTCTGGCTTCCATTACTGCTGTAAGAAATAAGTTGTCAACCATCCCTTGTTAGTGACCCATTTGTTCCTCCTGACTGCCTTACAGATATTTTCTCTTTTATGTTCTCTGGTTTCAAGCTAATGTGTTTTGGTGAATGCTTCTTCTTTAATACCTGCTTTGGATTCATTGACTTTATGTATCTAAGGACTTATGTCTTTCAATAATCCTGAAAAATTCTCCCATTCTTTTTATTGTCTCATTATGAAACTCAAATTAATCTTGTGGCAGATATCTCACTCTCTCCTTTGTGTCTCTTAATCTTTTTCATATGCTCTGTGCATTTGTTTCTAAGTGGGGGCTAGCATTTTCCAGTTCCCTTTACATGGAAGGCAAAGTGCTCCTGTCCCAGCTTTCAGAAAGAAAGTCCTAGTCCTCTAATAGACTTCAGGTCTGCATTTTGTTTTCTGTCTCATAACTCTGTGAGGAAGCTGAAGCTGAAGTTTACTAGGTTCAATAAATATCCTCAAGACAAAACTAAAATTTAGAGATAGCTAACTCTCTGGATTTCTTTATTCACCTGCCTTGATTTTAGCCTGACGATTCTTAACTTTATCACCTGCTCATTGATGCTTTTAAACGCCATTATATAGCATTTTTAGTAGTTTTCAGTAGGAGGGTTTGCCTGAGTACCTGGCCCACCATATTAACAGAAACAAAAGGCAAAATTATTTCTGTAAATTTTCAGGTACAGACAAGGAGTTCAAAAAAATTACCTGTTATTATTGTTAAACTTGATTCTAACTAGCATGTCTGTTACTTTCTTTCCTTCATGGAAGCATCATGCATTAAAAAAAAAAATAGATGTTTTTAAATCAGTAAGGAACTAATTCTTCATTGGTTTTTCTATTAATAGAATGCCAAGGCTAAGTTCTGAATTCTAGTAATTTGAACCAGAAAAGTAAAAAAACATAGTCATACATGTGTCCCAAGGCGCTCTAATAAGACAGGAAAAAAAACCCAGCTCCTTTATTTTAGGTTTGAAAACAATACCTTTGATCATGAAAACACAGTGAAGAGCTGAAAAAACAAAACAAAATACGAAATACAGACCAAATTATACAGCAAACTTTTTCAAAAAAAGAAAAAAAGAAACCTATTTTTCAAGTCATAAATATTAGTTGGTTAATATAAAATAAAATGTATTTTATGGCTGTGTGGCTGTATCTGATCAAAACTCCAGTATTTGGTGAATGTTGCTGTCTCTGTCTGGAGGAATAGGTAAGAGGTTTAATGCTATAATTTCAGAACTTCTAAACCAAACAGGGTCACTGTAAGGATACATGAAAGTCATCATAATCTTAAATCACAAAAGTAAATATGAACATGCCTAAATGCCAATATCTCCTTACTATTATCTCTTGCCAAGTTTCTGCTGACAGAACTAATTAAAGGAAAAGTGACATTTTCCCACATTTATCTCATTGGTAAAATATCAACCATATGACTAGCTTTTGAACTGTCAGGGTAATGGTAACATTTAACACTTCTCAAGGGAATATGTCAGAGACCCAAACTGTTACTTAATACTGTTGCCCCTTTTCAGATGCGAAGCTATAATTCCAAGGAGAGCAGTACTTCAAGAGTGGCACATCTGTAAAAACAGAATCAATCATGATAGAATAGTTCTTTTATTTGTTTGTTTGGTTTTACCATATTTGTTATATGGATCAAAATGTTATTGAAACCCTAAACTCTCACAGCTCTGAATTATGAAACAGTCATTAGTTATCCTATGGAAGGATATGAAAAGTTATGAACACTTGGATATTTCCCTACAAGTACAGGAACCATAAGGAAAGAGAAGCTTGGGGTCACATAAGGTGCGTCCCCATTCTCAACAGAGAAATGGCCAGTAAAAGGAGGGGAAGTAAGCCAGTCAGGAGACAGTTTGGAGTTAGTGTGAAGTGTACAGAACCACTTGTTTGCAAGTTCCCAAAAACAGCCCCAGGAGAGGAACTGATAACTGGAACTAGAGAAGATCAAAAGAGTGAGGAGGCAGACTTCAGACACCTGCCTGGCATATGTGTGAACTTTATTCTAGAGTATCAAAATGCAAAGGCAGGACCAGGACACCGTGTATAATCTGCAACAGTTATAGGAGGACAAATATTGGTAACTAGATTGAACACCAGTATGAGTCACACTAAGGGAAAAGCACTAGTTATGCATAATTATATTAAATTTTTGAGAAGCAGATATAATTGCAGAGTTTGCTGATTTCTAAACCTGCTCCTACTCCTAAACCTGAATCATAAGCTGATGGTTGGGGCATTTGAATCATGAGCCATAAGGACTCATAGTTTATCCTAGTTCCAGAACTAAAGTAGGAATTCTGTATTTTAAGTGGGGGGGGGAGACAACTCATCTTTACCTATAATATAAATTGAAAGCCAAACAAGGAACCAGAAAACATTCTTTAAAGAATGATTTCCAATGTACAATAAAGTCCTTAGCTTTTCACTGCCTAACACTGCGTGCTGTTGAACCAACAGTATTGTAAAACCATTCAGTTTAGAGGAACAAATAGGAGCTGATATCTAAAGTGTGCCACGAAGTCTTCACAAAATAGACAAATAAGACATGATCCTTACCACTGGAGAAAACATTCTTTATCAAGAGGCCATAAAGCCTCTTAAAAGGAGCCTTGTACAATTTCTTACTTTTAGTATTTAGTGTTTGTATCCATGTGACTCTAAGACATGTAGGCACAAGGCAGAGGCACCATAAATGTTATCAAATGAAAAAGTACCACTTATTTGGCCCATGTATTAGTTTTCTATAGCCGCTGTAACAAATAACCACAAATTCAGCAACTTAAAACAATAGTCACTATCTCACAATTCTGTGGGTCAGAAGTTCAGCATAGTATCTCCCAAGGTATCACTACTAAGAGATCATGAGGCAGAAATCAAGGAGTTAGCTGGGCTGGGATTTAATCTAGAAGTTCTAGGGGAGATTCCACTTTGAGGTAATTTCCCTGCTGATGTAGGGCTAAGATTCTCATTTCCTTACATGTGGCCCTTTCGTCTTCAATCCAACAATAGCACCTGAAATCTCTGACTTACTCCTCTGCTAGGAGGCAGAGAAAAATGTCTGCTTTTTGGGTTTATGTGATTATATTAGTCCTGCCCCAAATAATTCAGGATAATCTCCTTATTTTAAGTCTAGCTGATCAATGACTTTAATTATATTTGTAAAGTCCCTTTCGCTATGCAACAGAATATTCATAGGAGTAACATCAGAGACCAAAATGTTCTGCCTACCACAAATCATTTGGTTCCAAGTGATATAAATTGTAGTTTAAGCCAAAAGAGAGCTTATTGGCTACCTGGGAAGTTAGGAAATGATGCTGCCTTCATCCGAGTCAAAACCATGCCTGAAGATTTAGATCTCAGAATCTATCTCTCAGCTTTGGCCCCTGGTGCGTATTGGGGAATGGCTTCATTTTCTCCTACTGTAGATGGATTTGCTTCAATTCCTATTTTGTATGTTCCCAGATTAGTGACCCACAGAAAAAGGGAAATTTTCTATTCTAATGTCCAATCAGAGCCCCATTTTCTGGACTTTGAATTTAAGCAGAGTATTCCAGTAATGGGAAAGTGGTTGGTGCTCATTTATTCTAATACCATAAAAACTCATTTTTGTACTGAGACCCACTATATCTCTCAGAGCGCTCTGGGTCATGACCTTTCCTGACTCTTACCTTCTTGCCCTCCTATAGTAGATGGTGAGGTACCCCATCTATATCTCTTTTACCAGCCAGTGTATCTACTACACAGACTCTAACAGCTTTATACCTGCAACTTTCTCCAGAATATTGCCCTTGACTGACTGGGATATCTCATTCAGAAATTCCTGGGAGGGTTCAGTATCCCCCACTCCAAGGCAACCAATGATTGACTGAAGTCCAGTCTAAAATACACACTTCTGGGGCTCCTGGGTGGCTCAGTGGGTTAAAGCCTCTGCCTTCAGCTCAGGTCATGATCTCAGGGTCCTGGGATCGAGCCCCACATCGGGCTCTCTGCTCATCGGGGAGCCTGTTTCCCCCTCTCTCTCTGCCTGCCTCTCTGCTTACTTATGATCTCTGTCAAATAAACAAATGAAATATTTTTTAAAAAATTAAAAAATAAAATACACACTTCCTAACTAAACATAGACTTTACCTAAGACCACCACATCCTTGTGTAGCTCTTTGTTCTTACCTATACTACTTTTCAGTTTCTTACAAGTTTTCCGGAAGAGCAATCCCTCAATAAACCATAAGAACTTCAATCCCCATGTCAGGTTCTGCTTTTAGGGAACTTTTAGGGAACCTACCAAAATACTTCCTGACTTTAACTGCCTTAATATCCCACCCAAATTCTCATTTTTGCTCACCTCACCCAGAGTTCCTTTCTATTGCCTAAAATCGAAGAATTCCAACTAATACTCTAAGAATAGGGAAAGGGAGGAGAAGAGAGAGTGCTTCATGATCACACCACCACCAGGGCCACATAAAGTGAAAAAACAGGTTGTGGTGAGAAAGTTAGTTATTTTTGAGTGTCTTAAATCCCTGACTAGTTTGTATGATTCAAGAGAGCAAGAACCATGTGCTAATCACCTTTTTTATCTTTCAGAGCATGTAGCACAAGGCCTTGAACAAAACAGATGTTTAATAAATATGAGTGGATCAATTTCACAAAGGTAAATTCTCTAAAGTGATTATGGTATCAAAAGATAATGTGGAAACAGGTCTATTGGAAAGGAATGAAAGTGTTTTTCTTATATGGGTTGTATTAATTACAATTAATATTCACCTAGTAAATTACAGTTCACAAAGTTCATCTGAATATATATTTCATTTACCCACTTCAACAATCATGCAAGTTTGAGTTTTAATAATAGCCCCACTTTACAGATGACCTTCAAGGAAGTAGACTTGCCAAAACAGCATATTTCATAAACATTTAACAAGAACATCTGCTCCAAATCCTATATTTCTTCTTCTGAGCATGACCTCCCTGGCAAAGCAGGTCACCCACACACACCTACATGGTCTTGTATTTTTCCAGAAAGGACCTAGTCCTTGGTGTTCTTGATACCTGAGATGAAAGAGAGTGACTAGACTGAAGTGATGACCAAGTATGTGGTGCTCTGCAGTCTGTCACTTTTTTCAAAAAGGAGATTAATAGCAGCATAAAGTCAAGCCATAAAGGATGCCTAAATTATGTGTGGAAGACAGCAAGGGATGAAGCAATCAGGGGTGTATGAAAAAGCAGGAAAACTTTGCCCCATTCACAGCTTTCAGTCAGATTTTATTATTGCTCTCCTCTCATTCCTGGCATCTATTGTTTCAGCTGCTGAACACTCTGAGTTTCTCCCCCTGCAGAAAAAAGCAAAGCCAATCCAATTTCTCTTCAATTATAAAGTTTCACTCACATCCTTTAAAACATAGTTAATGTGTGGCCACTTCCAGACCAGGAGCCAAAACTTTTCCTTTAACCATTAGGAAAACATCTCTCACCCAGGGAGAGAGCTCTCCTTGTTCTCAATGTCAAAAAGCAGAGAGTGAGAACAGGTCATCTGTCTCGAGTCTATAGGTATCATATGGGCCCCTTGTCTGGTCCTTGGGGTCTGAAAAAACACAGAATTTATCTGAGTACTTTTTGGAAAATTCTCTGCAAATCTGCTTGAAACTATCTGCTTGCTGGAGCTTTCACATTCACACAGATGGTGTCTGATTTTCCATCCTTGTTTTTAATATTTTTCTACCTAGGGCCACTGATTTCAAGCTAGTTGATTCTAGGGCTGTTAGGCTTCATTCCAGCTGAAAAAAACTAGGCAAACCTTCCCTCGGTACATTTGCCCTGCTAGCCCACCATCCACCTAAAGACACCAGCAGTCACTCTGTTCTTGCCTGGCAATGTCCTCAATGTCAGCCAGAAGATCCTACCAAGTAGATTCCAAGCATACACAGAAGACAAAAATCATCCGCCTTGATATATTTGTCTTTGACCTAGAATTTTAAAGCACCTTTCCAAGAACCCAAAAATGAAATCTCCCTCCTAAGATCGCATTTTATTGGCCAGTATTCTTCCAGCCAAAATGGTGTCAGTCACACATTTGCCTACATTCTGATTTAAGGGTCAAAGAAGTTAAGGGATGTACCCTAAATCATCCAGGGGTTCAGCAGTCAAGGGTAGAGTTTCCTGTCCACACTACCCTTCCTAAGTCTTAGCATGGTTGTTTACAAAGACTATTTTCAAGTCAGATTCTTAGTGCCAGATTCCAAATATAGGGCTACTTCACCACTTTTTTTGTCTTTCATCTTGTCTATTTAAGAAATCACTACTTTTAACAATAAGAACATCTAATGCTGTTATTTCATGGAGAGAGGATGTAGGGTTGAGGAAAGGGGAACTAAAATCCATTGGTGGTCCCAGAAGAAAGTGAAGACCTACTCAAAGTAGAATAAGTCAGAGGGAGGTATTTCAGCAAGATGATTCACTAATGCATGGATTTAGGAGAGTTACAAAGGTGAGTGCAATAACCTGGGGACAGTGACAGCTGAGGTTTCACCACCAGTGGACCAGAAGAGAAAGGAAAGGAAGCAGTTACCAGAATGCAGCAAGAGAATTCTGAGAAGCCCACTATCTTGTGAATAATTGTGATGTTTTGGAAGAGGGACAGAGCCAGGTCTCACAGGGAAGAGGACAAGGAAGTATATCCCTGAGGTATCATCACCCTCACACAGCTTCCTCAAGGGCTTCCCTTTGGCCAAACCTGAAAGAAAGTCTGCAGTCTTGGAGAGCCCTGATGACATAGTTCATACAGCTCAGCCTCTCATGGCTGACAAATTTGCTAGGTTCTGTGATGCTTGCAAATGATAATAACAAAACTGTGTATAGCATTCCTGATATGTACCAGGTACCCCTACTTTATTTCTTCTAACCCCTCCACCATCCTCTATTACAGGCATTTTATATCAGACTTAGAGATACGGAAAGTGAGGCTCAGAGACTTTCAATAACTTGCCCAGTGTTGTCACACAACTGGTAAGTGCCCTTCTGGTTTTGAACTTCATTCTGTCTACCACCAAAAGAACTGTTCTCTCTGGTATGTCCCATAGCATGTTAAGTACCCATCATTGTGTTTAGTACATAACAAGTTTCAGTAAATGATAGCTTGGCAGATAATACCATTAATGATAACAAAAGAGCTGCCTCTCATCATACAATCACTATGTGCTATGTGCTGTGCTAAACCCTTTATATATATTATCTCAGTTAATCTTTATAACCACTAATAGATTTTGTCCAAGAAGAAAAATTTCACTTATCACTGGAGAGATGCACGAATTTTTAACCATGGGCTGTGTTGGTCTTTAAAATATGCTTCTCAGATCTCCTTCTTCAGGTGCATAATTGACTAAGAGTCCCAGGGCTGCATTCTGAAATCTTGCTACTGTCTGTGCTCTGAGGTCACAATTTCCACCAGCTACTCCCAATCAATGACTGAGTGCAACAGGGACACTAAAATCAGGCCCTCTTCTGGGAGATGTCAGATTCCTCTGATAAATAACTTTGGCTTGAGGACTTCTCAGTGGCCTCACCAAACTCTTCTTAGACTTGCAGTTTGGTCTAAGATGTTTCAGCCAAACTTCCTTCCTACCTTCCCTTATTACAGGTCAGACATGCATTATAGTCTGAAGTTTCTCCCAGGCTTTCCCAGCTTCTTCCCTTTTTTTGTTCACAGGCATTTTCCCCTAAAATTTTCTTATACGTTTAATTCTGCCTTGGTATCTATTTTTTTTTTTTTTTTGGCAGATCTATTTCTTAGCAGACCTTGCTAACACAGTAGTCTCACTGAAATTATAGTCTCAAATATAGTGTTTTATAGACAATTATTGAGTATCTGTTGTTTACAGAGTTGTGTAAAAGGTAACTTAATTCAGCACATATCTACAAGTAGCTTACAGTCTAGCAATGCGTTTGGTATGTCCAAAGATATGCTGTTAGCTGGTTACCTGATATGCCAGAAGGAGAGACCATGGTGGGCGGTCAGATTCCATCCTTTGTGTTTTATGCTATTATCAGTGGGAATTCCATGCATGTTCCCTGGCAATGTGTTTCTTTGAAAACTTGGTTCTAAATCCAATATCAAACTGTGGCTTTTTGAATTGTAAGTGGAAATGGCTTGGCAGGAAGAAAAAAATGAACCAGCTGTCCTTGTCCAACTGTTTGAAATATGTATTTTCCAAGTATCCATTCTTTCCACTGTTTTTTTTCCCCCAACAAAGACCCCACAAAATATGTTTACACTCAGGAAGTCCTCCATTCCTCTGAGGTAAATGAAGGCAGAAACAAAGTCACTGACCTAAAGCATTCTTTTTATTTATAGAACAGTCTACTATCTATGTGCATCTCCACCAAAAAAAAAAAAAAAAAAAAAAAAAATCTTGCCCTGAGATTTTCTTATGTAGATAGTTAACCAGTATTCTTTTCTTTCCTCATAAAAAGTTTTGGGATGTACAGATGTATGTAACACACACACACACACACACACACACACACACCAGAAACGCACAAAGAGAAAGATAATTTCAGTTGCCTCTCTTTTTGAGTCTGAGAATTAAAAAATGAAAGACAATTCCAATTTTCTATAATTTTCTTGCCTGAGGGAAATCATGGGATTTTATTTTCAAAAAATAGCCATGAAGTCCTAAAAATTAGCAAGCACCTTTTTAACAAGCATGGAGTCTGCAACAACCAATGAATCATTCCAGAGGCAGGATGAAGGGTGATATTGCTCCCTTTAGTAACCTCTAGTTATGCTAAATTAGTTTAGTGATTCAACTGATTTCTCACCTTTGATATGTTATTGAAAAAACAAACACATAAAAATTTAGTCAAACTACTGAAGGGAAAGAAAGCCTCCAAAACTTTAAGATGGCTTCCCAAGGGCTAAGGTACCTCTGTTTATACCGAAAACAGCCTACCAAATATAAGAGGTTAATGGAGAAAGTCTCTGTTTTCTAGGGCTCTTTAAATGATCTGGCCACAGATCTTTAGTTATTATATTTGTGGCATCTAGCTGATTCTGAGAATCCCAGCATGAGTTCTGACAAGTACTCAAAGAAACATGAGTCCCAAGTTGTTATCCCTTCAACTGGGATCTCAAGTGATATCTCACCAGCCTGACCAATCAGAGGTCTCTGTGAGTTGCCTGGCAAGCAGGACACCTATTCAGCTGAAGGAACAGAATCTGCTCTTAGGTTTCACTCCAAATAATCACCCTTATTTGAAAATAATTCTTGACAGAAGTAGAAGAAAAATAAGAGAGTGTTGAAAACAATGAAATGAGTAAAATTTCATGAACTTTATTAAGTCTCAAGAAAAGCCTATATCTTTTACAGAACCTTGTCTCCCTTTTCTGTGGTCTGTAAACTTTCACGGTCCTAGCACATAAAGTAGTTCCCCCATATCTGTGGGGGTAACTTCCAAGACCCCTAGTGGATGCCTGAAACCTCAAATAGATACAAATCCCATATATATTATGAGTTTTCCTATATATACATACTTACAGTAAAGTTTAATTTATAAATTAGGAGTAAGAGATTAATAACAATAACTAATGATAAAAGAATAACTATAGTATAATATAATAAAATGCATGTGGAGTAGTATGAATAAGCAGAGGTAAGAATGACCCATGGACTGACTGATAAAGCCCACAAGCTGCTGCATGCCTGTATCCAGTACTTATGTCCACTGCTGTCACCGCCATGCCCAAGAGAAAGGCTGAAGGAGGATGCTAAAGGAGATAGAGCCAAGGGGAAAGATGAGCCACAGAGAAGATCTGGAAAGTTATCTCCTAAGCCTGCTCCTCCAAAGTCAGAGCCCAAACCTAAAAAGGCCCCTTCAAAGAAGAGAGGGAAGGTATCCAAAGGGAAAAGAGGGAAAGCTGATGCTAGCAAGGCTGGGAATAACCCCACCAAACAGAGATGCCAAAACAGACCAGACACAGAAGGCTGATGGTACTGGAGATGCTAAGTGAAGCGTGTGCAGTTTTGATAACTGTGTACTTCTGATGTCTCTACAGTTTGAAATACTATTTTTTACATCAAGTTTTATAAAAATGCAGAATATTTTTTTTCTTTTTTTTTTTTTAAGCTATGTTGTTAGCCCCAGAACATTTCATTGCTATCTTGGGGAGAGGACATATGTCACTAATGGAATAGCTCCAAAGCCAGATTGATACAGGAGGGAAACACCTTTCCTTTCTGGTTTTGAGAAACTTCCTCTTGGCTCCCATGAGGAGGGATTCCTTGGTGTTGGTTCACATTAGCCACCTTGGCACAAATGCCTTGTGGTGTGGAAAAACTAAATTCATTCTTGTGTCCTCTTTGCTCTCTGCCTTCAGCATAGATTTGATTCTCTTAAACCCAGAGACCTGTTGGAACCTGATGCCAAGTAAGGTTCCCAGTATGTCAGGTAATCTGGAATTTACAGTGTCAACCAGGAGAGGTCACCTCTCAAAAGACTTCTTTTCTTAGCTTGTGGATCTTCAGATTGATAAATCTGCCATTTTCATGTCATTTCCTGAAAGTCAGGGCTGGCTCATGAAATGTGTTGAACAACATGCTAAATGTGAACTGTCCGCCCTCACTCTAAACTTTCGCTGCTCAGAGCATCACATGAAGACTTCATGGGGTTTTATGGTGGCTTTCTGATTTTGGTAGTCCACTGAAGAAGGGTGTTTGAAAGTTGTTGTATACTCTTTTTTAATTAGTTTTAGAGGTAGAATTTAGTGATTAATCAGTTGTGTACAATACCCAGTGCTCATCACATCACATGCCTTCCTTAGTGCCCATCCCCCAATTATCCCTTCCTCCTCCCCTCCAGCAACATTGTTTGTTTCATAGAGTTCAGCATCTCTTATGGTTTGCCTCCCTCTCAGTTTTCATCTTATTTTATTTTTCCTTCCCTTCCCCTATGTTCATCTGCTTTGTTTCTTAATTCCCACATATGAGGGAAATTTGTTATATACTCTTAACAATTGACTGTCCATGTCCTGACTGAAATACCATGATTGTTTATAAATAATATCTTTCATAAAGATGGATACAGCTTGAAAAAAAAGTTGCATGAACATGTCTCCTTTTCTCAAAATACTGTATTGTATTCACACATCCAGTGATGATGTGAGATGAGAAAATGCCCACATGATGAGATGAAGTGAGGTAAAAGATGTAGACACTGTGATGTAGCATTCTGCTACTAAGGACCTCATGAAATGAAGTCAGAAGGATCACCTTCTTCCAGACAGAAGCTGACTGCAGGTAACTGATATGGGGGGGGGGGTGAGGAGGGGGGCACAGCAGGAAACTACTCTAATTTAGTCCCAATCTGTTTTAAGTGAGCTATTCTTATCTTCCTTTAATGTAGCACCTTGAGCTTAGGAATCAGCATGTATCCTCTGTCCCCATGATCCATCCCACTCAGGAAAATATGGAGTGATTTGCACATAAATCAATAAATAGGAAATGAAAATTGGATGGCCTAGGAAAAGTAAATCAATTATTTTTGCTTTCACATATATTTTAACTTTCTGGACTACAGATGATCAAATTAGTAAAAGAGAAATATTTCAAAAATTCACAAAGTTCTTTTCTATTATATATATATATATATATATATACATACACACACACACACACACACACACATTTGTAAACTGAACAATATTTCTCTTTAAATTTCTATGACCAAACTACCTATGTGACCACAGAATTGTTAACTGGTTGTTTTTGTCATGTAGGTCATTTTTTTTTTATCTCTTTCTCTTTCCTGGCTCACCTTCTTTCCTTCAGTCTTTCTGGGAAATTTCCCTTTGAGATTAGGTCAAAAGGCTGTGGATTTTCTACTTTCTGTGAGACAGCCCAGTGGAGAAAAACACTAACTGACCAGGATGGGCAGAGATAAGTTTCCCCTGAAGAATAGTTGAGCTTCAAGAGGCATTTCCCAGGGTTATATGGCATGACATTTTGAGGTAGTTAAGTCAGAATTGTAGCAGTTGGAAGGAATCAAGATTCTAGCAGGAAGGTTAAAGCACTTAAGAGCTGAGGCAGCACTGATCAGAATTTAAGGGGCCATCTGGGAAGCAATTTTGACTCCACAAGCAGCAGTGGCCAGTCTACCCCTTTTGTTTCATGCCCAGAATTTTTGGAGCCGAGTTGATAAGAGGAGAAGCCGTGCAGGAAGAGAGAAAGTGCTTGCCATGCCAGTGGCTTTTCTCTTCCTTTTTTTAATGCTCCTTAACTCGGCAACAAACCATAGTCCTTATTAAGCACAAAAACAACAGGGGCCATTTTCACCTGACAAGAATTGCATTCTGTAACTGGAAGCTATCATACACTTTTGCTAGCACATTTGGTATTACTAATGACCTGGAATACTGAAAGATTTTTTTCCAATCCCTCAGACAAAAACAGAAGTGGCCACATCAGTTAGGCAGCACTAAAGAGAATTTTGAGCATCTGGATATTTAAGTAATTAAGATGGCCAGAATACTTCAGTCTATTATTAAGTGCAGACCAAAAAACGAAGTAGCTTCCACAGTTCACAGATATATCCCCTGCCTTATCTTACTTGAGTATTCTGCAGGCTGAGCACTGGACTCAGAGTCCCAAGAACTGCAAATGAGCCTTGGTACCACTTACTATTTTGCAATGTGGGCAAATTACTTAGTCTCTTCAAGCCTGATTTTTCCCACCTACAAAACAAAGCAATATTTGTATCTTTGTAAATATACAAAATATTTTCATCTGCCTTAGGCTCAAAAGAGGTCATAGATTTGAAAGCATTTTACAAATTCTAAATCACGATACAAGAGATGGTGTTAAAGGAATTAGCTAATAGTGGGGGTCCGTGGCTGATCTTTGCTTGAGTTCCGTTAACCATCTAACATTTGGGTGGTCCTGACCTGACCACTATGCAGTCCTCAGGCAAACCTTTCATTGTCTGAATCCAGTACTGGGTGGAGCATGAATGAATTGAAATAAAATCAAATCTGCGTTCCGCTTGTTCCTGACAGACCTCCTGGTAATTAGCATTCCAGAATTGTTTTCAAAGATGAGAATTGCAAGAGAAATAAAAATCGCATGGTTTTAGGTCCCTAAACTATAGGGAATTGTCTGTTCCGTGTATTGTTATTTTGGACCGTCCAAATTAAATGATATCAGTTTATGTATGCCTTAAGAATCTACATAAATATTCATGGTCTTTGCTCAAGTTCTAAAAAACTGTAGTGAAAAGTTTTCCTTTGCTCCTTGGATCTCAGTAAAGATGTTTTAGCCTTCCTACTAAATCATTTCAAATTATGTTCCGTGCCCACACTGTGCATTATATATCCTGCCAGTCAATAGCTAGACTGCAAGGGCACTCATCCAGATTCTCATTTTTACATAAATGGCTTTAAAACACGTTCTCTATATTACGTCCTAATCTCATGCTGGCCCAGCAAAATATACATGATTCAATATAATGCAAATAATATTATGATGAGAAAAAGTTACCAAGGAGTCAAAATGGTGTTATAAAGACTTACTATAAAATCCATATGCTCACTCTGAAAATGTTCCAAATAAGCCCTAGAAACTGACAGTTTAATGTGGTACTGAAAAGGTCAGATCAAGAAGCAGGAAGGCTCATGAAACCGAAGCACATGCAAAAGAAATAACGAAACGAGTATCATGACTCCCATAAAGAATTCCATATAACATGAGGTCCATATTTCTAGTACCAAACTTAATTTACTTCTGTTCATATCAGAGACAAAATGCCTTTTATAAGAAACATTGGAAAAGCAGAGAAACGTAGCTATCATGTTTTGCGCTAATCTAAATCAATGGAAAATATAGCCACAAAATACCTTTTCCTTAGAATAAATGTGAACACCTACATTTTAAATCTCCCCACATACCAAGATTTTACACGTCCATCTGCCATTTAATTCAGTTGTCTGATAAGAATTCTCCATGTGCTTCACACTTGACTATGTTTTCTATACAGTCTGCAGCTGACTTTCTAGAATAATGTTTCAGGTATGATTATTGGTTTATATATTCTTCTCGTGTTTTTTCAGGATGTACATCTTAAATAATTTTTCTTACATAAGTGTAGCTTCAAATATGCATCTCTTAAAAGGGACCTTGAAAGATTTGCCAACACCTTCTATTTCAAACTTCTGGCCTATCACACCATTCCTGTATTGTATCACATTCCTATAGTCCAGATGGAGAAACTGAGGCAGAAAGGGGAGACTCTGATCCAAAATATTCAGGGATTGAGTCCAGCAAAAGAACTCATGTTTTCAAATTCCTTTTATCATAATAGTTTTCTTAAGTTGCCTTAGAAGATCTTCCTCCAGGCATGATCAGAACTCTGACAAACAACTAACTACTTTGAAAAACAACAAATTGTCTGCTGGAATGCCTTCAAACTGGCATATGTGAAATCAAAAGCCAATAGGACCAAATAACCTTGGCTCAGGCTGCATGACAATTCCAACAGTAAAACTCTGAAATGCAAACATGCAACCGTTCAGAAAAAAATAAAATAAGAGCTTCGACATTTCTCTCAATCCAACATAAATCAAAACAAACAATAAGGGTCATGAGAGGCTTCCAAACCAGCCTGGACAAAGCAAATCACTAAGCTCCAATGTAAAATAATTGTGGACAATCTCTCTTCTCTGAATCAAGCAGCAAACCCAGGGTAAAATATCCCTTCCTCTTCTACTTTTCCCACCAATACAGTCACCTAATCAGTGTGAACTGGGGGTGTACCCACTCCAAGCGGAAGTGGAATCCAACCCCCACCCTGCATTTAAATTAGAATAGGGGCCAACAAAATATTTGATCACATATTTTTTGCATTGAGGGAAAACAAAAGAAAATCAAAAAGGAACACAGAAATCATAGGCAGAAAGCAGGCTAAACCAGCATTCTCCTAACTCTAGAACGAGAACTTGGAACAATGACAGGGAAAGATTGAATTCGGAGGATACTCTGGTTTGTGGCTACTGCTAAGTACCTTTATATTTTGATTCAAAAAGCTATTTATTAATTCTCACAGCAACACTAGTAGCAATGTGCACTTAGGAATTTGGCCTTCCTTTTAAAATCCAAAATTGATAGACTATTTCTGTCTCAGAAACATAAAGTGAGAATTAGTAAAAGACAAACAACAGTGTCACAGCAATCAGTTATAAGTCAGCAAAAATAGTAACAAAGGAAACAAAAATCCTCACTTGCTAGCTGAGAGATACCACTCCCTCCCTTCAACAATGTTTGTTATAGCATAGGTATAATTTTATGTTTATGTTGCAATTGCTTCATGACAAGCTCTTCCTCAGTTTAGGAGTCATTTTGGAAATGTTTTGAATGGCGAAGTGTGTTTTGAATCATTCAGGAATTCATAGCAAATTAAAGTATGCAAAACTAAATTTCATACATCTTCTAGACCTACTTCTAAACTGAGAGCCATTCAAAGAAATTAAGTGTTCATGTATATTCCATCTGTTACAAATTCATGACTTTTTGAAAGGAAACTGTTTATAATGGGCATAGAATCATAAGCTTGTGAGCTAAAAGGCTTTGGAGACCACCTACTACAGTGTACTCAACAGAAAAGAAGATGGGGTTAATAGGCCAAACCCTAACCTTCAACATGATAGTTTCAAATAGAAAATAAATCTATTAAGACATTGCCAATTACTTTGTAAATCATATTGCAGGCTATTACATTAAGGTCTTTTTCCAATCCTTTCTCACTAACTCCAAAAGAGAAGTCAGATTTGATATTTTATAATTTACTTCCTAAATATAAGAAGCCATATGTACACACAGCAAGCCTTTTTTAATTCTGATTTTCATATATTATTTGTATTTTCTTATTCCTGATGATAGCATTTTCAAAATTGTGAGTAGGAAATATGTGTTTGTCTTTAAGAAATATCGTGTGCACAGAAGAAACTTGAGAAGGTGCCTCTCTGTAGCCTCTGCAGAGAGCAAGAATTAATATACATGGTTGCATGTAATGAATTTTCACTGTCAAAATCATTGTGACATTTCAAGGGGAAAAAGTTCCACAATTTCTGAATAGCTATAATGAATGTATAATTTATGATATTACAGCAATTGTTTATACTTTCTTCCTGCAAAGAGAATGAACTAAATTGGCGGGTGACAGCCAGCGTATCAGAATGTGCCATTTCCTGGATCTCCTTTCACTCTAATTGATAATTAGTCTTTTATGCCAAATAAATCCAGATATTAAGAATCCTTATTTCAGTAGTTAAAGGGCAGATACAAAACAGCCTGATTCCTGCCAATCCTTCAAAACGTATCTGTTAAGGAACTGCCGAATCCTAAACTTGAGACCATCTTGTTCAATATCCTCGTTCCCAAGATGAGAAACCTCCATTGAGAGAGGCGAAGAGACTTGCTGAATGTCCCAGACAATAAAATATGGTTCATAACTAGAACTCCAAAGGCCAGTGTTCCTGAGTGGTTCTTCTGAATGATAGTGCAATGAGACAACATAAGAGAAGTGGCTAGGGGGCTTCTTCCTCAAATCAGAATGTGACCTCCATGTATACTCACCTCTTTTCATCTGTGATTTCTGGCTGGTACTCAACTATCCCATTGAGTTGATATTCACATGTTTATAAAATAAACCTAAATTCAACTCCTCTAGACTATTACTACTTAAAACACACATTTTGTTTCCTCAAACTCTGAAACCTTGCTCTTAAAACTTTCACGTGAAAGTCTCATCTGTAATTTAAAGATATCCTATATCCATCTCCTCCATGATGATTTCCTACAGGCGTTAGCCAAAAAAGGAAACTTCTAAGCCCTAGGATATCCCACTCCACTCGCACCTCTTCTTTAGCATTTGTCACATGCTTCTTTGTAGTGATGCTTTCTATGTGCACTTCATCTGCCCCACCATGTCTAAAACACTTTAAAGTTAAGCCAGGACAGTATTCCTCCTTCAGTTACACTCTTAAAGCACACCATTTATCTTTTGGGGAAGCCTATCAGCCCCTGTGAGATCACAGTGACTGATGTGTACTACAGTGAATTATTTATGAATCTGGATCCTGCAATAAATTAAGAAGCCCTCATTGTCTGGGATTATGTTTGTTTTTAAAAGCTCTCATTACACTTAATTAATTAATTAATTAATTAATTAATCTTTATGGCCTTTTACACTAAAAATCACCCGTCTATACAAAATCATACAATAAAAACTACGAGGCTTCACGTGGTATGGGTTAGGGGCACAACTTCAAAAAAAAAAAAAGGCCAATATTAAAAAAGAGATAGGAAACAATAAAAACAATGGTAGCACAATTTTATACATAAGTGGTTAAGAAATACATAAATACAATAGATATGGCAAAAAAAAAAAAAAAAGACCTGAAATTTGCTTGAGGAAGTGAGCATCAGAAGCACTGTCACTTGTGAGTTATTATAAAGTGGTAGAAGGAGGTTTATCTGGAATCAGATGGAAAGTTTAACACCAGATGTAGACAGGTGTGGCTCCTAACACACACAGAGAACTGAGGTAGCTGGAGATGTATGAGGTGTCTGTGTTTTGTGTTTTCCCAAGCAGCTTGGTTCAGCTGGGTGCAGTTTCCTGCCATCCCTTAGTATTTCTTGCAGAGGAAATTGTGCATAAGCCAAAGCAAAATTCATGTTATGCTCAAAGTGTTCCCTAATATATCAATTGCATTGGAACAAATTCACATTTTTAAAGTAAAGCGTTATAACAGAAGTGACTGCTTATGTATCTTTAGATGCCAGTGCTTTCATTCCTATGGATTAGATTTCCAGGAAAAAGATTGATGGGTTGATGGATTTGTGTCTGTGTTTATTTTGTTTTGTTTTGTTTTGTTAAATATTGCCAGATTGCACCCCAAACAGTTTTAACAAGATATTTTCTATTTTCGCAACCTTAGAGAAAACAATTCAACCCCATACCGTATATCCTATGTTCTTCCCAGTTTGAGATAACAACTGTGTGACTGAGTGAGATTTCCAAGAAAGGATCCTGGATCCTGCTTTGTACTAACCAAAGCAGCCAAATGGTTAACTTAAAGAACCAAGCTTTTCCTAGGACAGCTAGGGAAAAGAGCTACTCCTACTCATCTGCCATTTACCTCCATCTGTGTAACTCAGGACGGAAAGAAGATTCTTAGAAGATACTTCAGACCCCAAGGTACTTTTTTTAAAATAATGTTTTTCAGGTTATAAAAATTTAAAGATTCTCTTTGGGGTAGTGCTGAAACATATTTTAAAAAGAAAGGGAAAATAATATTTACTTATGACTCCACCAGGTGGAGATAGCTAATTTTAATATATTGGTGAAATCTCTCATCTGTTGACATATGATATTTAATTCTACCTTTACTATTTTCATGTCACAATTATCATTAAGGTGTTTTATAATTAGCACTGTATATTTGCATAATACCCCATTTTATAATACATCTTAAATTTAGACATTTTTCTACCATTAAAAATGAGATTTTTTTCAAGTGTATTCTACTATAAATATCTCTTCCACTGGCATTTTTGTGTGCATAGTTATTTATATATATGTATAATATATATATATATACATGCTGCCTACATATATTATATACATGTAACTATTTCTTTAGAATACTTTACAAGGAGAATTCCTGGAGTAACATAAAAATATGTTTAAGGCTACTGACAATCTTTGCAAAATTCCTTTTCCAAAAAGGTACACCATTTATAATTCTACAAATCCAGCCTTATTAGATTTTAATATTTTTTGTGAGCCTATCCTAACTTGAAATACTACATTTCATTTAATTTGCATTTCTATTACTTACAAGAATATATTTTTTTTTTTATTTCTAATAGTCACTGTCTTTCTTTTTCTGAAAATTTTCGGGTTCTATCTTGTGCCTTTTAATTTGAGACATACTTAATCTTGACATATTATACTAGTCCTTTGTCTATTATATTTACTGCAAATATTTTAACGATTTATCTTTTTATATTTTGAAGTTTGTTATATTACTGATGTTTTACTAAAGTTTTAAATTTTTATCTCATTAAACTTACCAAAGTTTCCCTTTGGTCATCTCAACTTCTTTGCAATTTGAGGTGTTTTTTTTTTTTCCAGTTACAGTCTATAAAATTCACCCTTGGCGATGTAGAGTTCTATCAAAAAATAAACGGAGCCCTTTAATACCACCACAGTTGAGACAGAAAACCATTTCATCACAGCAAAAATTCCCTCACGCGCCCCCTCCAACCCTGAGCCCTAATTCCTGGCAATCACTGATCTGTTTTCCATCCATGCAGAATTCCTAAGATGTAATATGATGGAATCACAACATGTAACCTTTGGGGTCTGGCTGCCTTCAGTTAGAAAGGCAAATTTGAGATTCATCTTTGCTGTGTTAGTCATAATTCATTCTTTCTGTTGCCCAGTACTAGTTCCTGGTACAAATGTACCACAATTTGTTCATCCGTTTACTACATGAGGACATCTTAGTTGTTTCCAGTTTGAGGCAAATATGAATGAAGGTACTATACATTCCCACACAGATTTTGTGTGAATGCAAGTTTCCATTGCTCTCAGATAAATACCTAGAAGGATTTCTAGATCATAAGGTAAGTTCGTGTTCAACTTCATAAGAAACTGCAAAACTCTTTTCCAAGTGACTGCGGGTTTCTGCATATCTATGAGCAGCGTCGGGCAGTTCCAGTTGCTCTAATCATGGTCAGTACCTGGTATTATCAGTTACTTCTTTTAGCCCTTCCAATATATATAAAGTGACATCTAATTGTGGTTTTAATTTGCATCCCCCTAATGACTAATGAAGTTGGGCATATTTTCTTATGCTTATTTACCACTGTGTATCTTTGGAGAAGGGTGTGTTCAGAGGTTTGTTGTTGCTGTGGTTACCCTCAACACACCTCATTCTTTGAATACTTTAACAATGCCTTGTGTTTAGGGTACAGACACATTTACTAGAGGGATTTTTGTCAGTATCTCATCATCCCTCAGTCTTAGACTACCCTTTGCATTTACCTCAGAGAAGGGATGGCTCCATATTTTTGCAACCGACCCCACCTCACCCAGGAGTTTTCAACCAGGTGTTTGTAACTTGACACTTAACTGCCCTGCAGGAGGGGTGGTATGGAAGCTTCTGTTCTAATGAACACTCAGTGTTAGACATGCCCTGTGTCACTGGGTCTGGAATCTGTGTTACTTTCAGTGCTCCTATCCCTTCTCCAGCCATAGTTCTAGACCTGGGACAAATATATACATGTGCTTCCTTCAGAGACAGAGGATTTTTTCTATTCACTTCTGCCAGATGCAAAAGCTTTTTACCGTTGCCCTTCCCCACACATAGATTAAGGCTTTTGCTTTATAGAGGATGTAGGAAAGAAGTGTCCTGGTGAGGTTTTGGTCATTCTGCAATGACAGTAGCTCTCTCAGTCTTGGTGAGTAAGATCCCATACTGTTGGACTTAGACATAACCTCCAACCCTGGCACCATAGCTCATTGTGCCAGTACTGGGAGACCAATGACAAAGGCTAGCTGACAATTGGCCAAGACATTGTGTCCATTGTGCTTAGTACTTATTCCTTGGGTGATGCCCTCTGGTAAGAGTTAACATTTCATAAAAAGACTTTCATACTATTTTCCAACCTGCTAGTTCTGCCCATGTGCCTCTTTCCCAGACATCCTTTTCTCTGATATTCCAATATTTCTCCTTTCACCATATCCACTGCCACCCTGCTCCAACCACCAAACCATTAGCTACAACTCAGAAGTCCATGCATTTTCTTATCTCTGGCTGCTTTTCTTTCTACGCAAAGTGAATTATGGAAGTTCTGCTTATTAGGAGAATTTTCCCTCACTACTCTCTTTCAGAGTTATCCCAAGTGGGATAGGAGGAATCCTTTTAGAGCCCGCCTTAACATATCAAGCCTACATATATGTGAAACAAGCTCTGCTTTCATTCTCCCTCCTTTGGCTGATCTTAAGGAATACCTCATGATTGTAAAATGAATGAGAGGCTCTGAAACAAGTTTTAGATGGCATGTGTCTATGGACAACCAGCTCACGCCTGACCCTAGATATGCCACTCCCTTCTTAAAATGCTTTACTGTTTTCTGGCTGGCCTGATAGCTTTATGAGTCTGATAATATTCTGCTAAAGATGAGCAGCCCTAGTGACAAGATCACCCTATGTCTCAAGGTAAGACAATCCACTTCCACTCATACCCAGCAGCAAACCAAGAGCTACTTTCAAATGGCTTACAGTTCTCCACCACAAATTCATTAGAATATCTACTGCATTATAATAATTTTAGATGGCATGTCACTATTTCAAAACCATAGAGGTCTACATTGTGATTCCCCATGGAGCTTTCCATAATCTCCATGGGATATCTTCTCCCACCACAGATACTTTATGACCAAAAGTTCTGCTGAACTGCAGGCCCAGGTGGCAGGGCTTATAAAATAGCCTGAGCTGCCACCAAAGCCTTTTCTCCTCTGGGCCTCACTCAAAGCCAGCAGTCTTCTGTGTCAGCTGGGAAGTGTTATAAGAGTAGTATGTGTGAAATATGCTAAGTGTAAAATATACTGCCTTTGAACCAGAGAGGCCATCAAGGCACTTTGCTTCATTCTTAATGGTAGGAGTTTCTTTCACATTGGAGGGATATCCTGGTCACCTCACTAATGCACTGGAAAAATGAATGAATCTGCAGAGTTTGTTTCCTACCATATATGTTAGCAAGGCCTCGAACATACTTGTTTGGTCCAAGTAACATGGTATTATCAATAAATCGATGTGATATTTTATGAGATCTCTGGGTGGTCCAGGTCCTATTGGACCACATTATGACAGAAGGTGGTAAAGTTAACAGAACCCTGGGGTAAGACCAACAGATGTATACTGTTGTTTCCCTCATGGGAATGAGACCTTCTTCTATCTTCCTACTAGGTATGGAAAATAGTGCATTTTTCAGATCAGCCTTGAACCTAAGTTTCTGCTCTAGCAAAGATATGGAAGCTATAATTGGAACTACCCTTTGGTTGAATTTACTATCCTCTAAGATCCAATCTGATTTTTGTAGGGGCCAGAGAGGTAAATTAAATGAAGATGTGATAAGGAACTCCTCCTCGCATCCTTTAACTCTCCAAGGTGACATTAATATCTGTCACCACCCCTCTATTCGAGATATATATATATTTTTTAAAGATTTTATTTATTTATTTGACAGAGAGAGATCACAAGTAGGCAGAGAGGCAGGCAAAGAGAGTCGGGGGAGCAGAGAGCCTGATGCAGGGCTCGATCCCAGGACCCTGGGATCATGACCTGGGCCGAAGGCAGAGACTTTAACCCACGGAGCCACCCAGGCACCCCTCGAGATATATGTTTTTAATTCACTATTTTGACAGTGGAGTGGAGGCCAGTTTCAGATGCCCCCACTAAATCTTCCCAGCGGAAATTATAATTATAATAACAATCACCCCACAGGCTGCCAGCTATCAAGTATATCTATTGCAACTATGCATTCAGCGACTAGGGAAATAACAAGGTGACTCTATGGTTTCAGTGAATCCATGTGATCTAGTCTTCGGCCAGGACTCCATCTCTTACCTGGCCCCCAAATATCCCCACTCTGACAAGGGTACATAATGATGTTTCGGGTACCTAGGTATCAATGTCAACTGGACACTGTCCACCAGTTCTCAAAGTGTCTAGTTACTACCCATTTCTCAGTGTACAGTTACCTGTGTAAATAGTCCAAGTCCCTTTGGGAAAAGATTGAGGGAACTATTACTGTATATACTTGCCATGGTGTTGGGGACTCCTTCCTCATGGGGCTCAGGCTTCTACCTGTGTCATTGGGTCTTAAAAGTACAACTTCCCTTTGGATGTCTGCTTTGGCATCTTGATCATCCATTCTTGATTTCTTTTTGTTAGTATAAATTAATATTCTTATAAGAAATATTCTGCCCATCTATTTGCCCCTGAGCTCTATCTTGCACCAGAACTCTGTGCAGGTCAGGTCCCCTGGCTGCCAAGCTGACCATGCTATTCATTAACATAACTACATGTACCTTGTTTAGAGTTCAGTGCTCCCAACTGGTCTTTTTACCAGCCTGTACTTAAACAGGACAGTGATCAATCAGCTTCTCAGCCATGCAGGTGAATGTCTTTCAAATTCCTCACCACTTTAGTGAATAACATGTCCATCAGGTCTTCCTATGGAGTATAGTCAGCTGGTGGGTGTTCCAAACTTAATTTAGATATCTACTCGAGTAAGCCCTGATCTCCCAGACTTTTGATTCCCTGCCTCTGCTGTCTGCCATACGAGTCCAGATATTTCTACTTCATTTAACATGGTTCTCATTACTCTCAAGATTCCAAGAGCCATCTGAGCAGCACATTTGCTTCATCTTCTGAGTTCCTGAAATGTGTTAAATCTTATAACCTGGAGGAGTGTTCTCATGTAGATAAATCCTCCCTTACCCAGCAGGCTGATCTACCTCCACCCCTTGATCCAACATCCTCAGGATATAAATATATTATACACACCCTCCTGGCTCCCACCAGTACATATTAGTCTGGACCTACAGTTCCTTGGGTATATATTGTCTTTGCTCCTTTAGCAGACCCAGCACTCCCTAGTTGGGTTAAGTTGTAAATTAACCCTAGTTCTTTTTTTTTTTTTTTAAAGATTTTATTTATTTATTTGACAGAGAGAGATCACAAGTAGGCAGAGAGGCAAGCAGAGAGAGTGAGAGAAAAGCAGGCTCCCTGCCGAGCAGAGACTCGATCCCAGGACCCTGAGATCATGACCCGAGCCGAAGGCAGTGGCCTAAACCACTGAGCCACCCAGGCACCCCTAACCCTAGTTCTTGATCCAGGAATGTAGGTAAGGGTAGTTCCTGAAGGGAGTATGTGTTGTCTTTGAAATCCTGTGTGTCTTCTTCAAGAAGAAAGGAGCACTAGCATTTAACAGTGTGGAATGGGCCACTTGCATGGTTCCAGAGCTTAAGAAGATCTGAAGATTCAAGGTTTCTTTTTTTTTTTTTATTTCTTTTCAGCATAACAGTATTCATTGTTTTTGTACCACACCCAGTGCTCCATGCAATACGTGCCCTCCCTATTACCCACCACCTGGTTCCTCCAAACTCCCACCCCCCCCGCCCCTTCAAAACCCTCTGGTTGTTTTTCAGAGTCCATAGTCTCTCTGGTTCATCTCCCCTTCCAATTTCCCTCAACTCCCTTCTCCTCTCCATCTCCCCATGTCCTCCATGTTATTTGTTATGCTCCACAAATAAGTGAAACCATATGATACTTGACTCTCTCTGCTTGACTTATTTCACTCAGCATAGATTCAAGGTTTCTAAAGACATAAACACAGATGTCCCCATTTCTAGTCTCAGGTCCTACTGCTTTCTAACCAGGGCCCTAATCTTGTTAAAGGAGACTTGTTGGGGTTGAAAATTAACCTTCTCTGAAGTTCCACTATGCTCATAATCAAACCCTGGACTTGATCCTCAAATTCTCCCTCTGGTTGTAAGAGATAAAAATTCTCTGTTGACAAGGCAGCCCTCTGGCTTTCACACTGTACCTTAAATTTGTGATTAGCCATCCTTAGCTTTTGTTTTTTTCCAATGCATCACTTGCACATAGCAAAAACCAGCTGATTTCATTGGCCTAATAATCGCTAATTTACTGTAACTTCTCAAATGCCTGAGATACTGAACCTAACAGAATATTCCCTTTCCTTGTATCCCATATCAATTCACCACTTGAGAATGTTCTAACTGCATTGCTACAGCATGCCAGAGGCTCAGTGTCTAACACACCATCAGAGATGGGGTTGTCATTGTCCTCCTGCCAAAAGTGATCCAGCTCCAAAATTCCACTGTAGAGTCTCAGACCACTACTGACCAACTAGTATTTAATCTGGGTTCCCCAGAAAACAGATGCACAGGCTGAACAACACTCACATATGAGTAAGTTGAACTGTAGTACAGTTGTAATAGGGGCCTTAGCCAATCCTACAAGAAGTCCTAGAGCTAAAATAGCTATTCAGAGCTTTCTAGAATTGAACCAAGGAAGCAGAGTCCTTGTACCTCCACATAGATCAATGTGACCTGTCTCTAGAGACAAAGGTACCCTTAAACAAGGCAGCTCCCTTCGTTCTAGAGCACTTTCCAGAGATACTGAGGTGTAAGGTGTCCACAGCCATTACTCCCCACAGGTGTGGGAATGGGTGCCATAGACCTTACAGGATGAACTTACATGATACATTAAAGTACTCATTACACACTTCCACAACAGCAACAAAATTGTAATTGGAAAATATATAAATTTATAAATAAATAAATCTTTAAAAACAAAATCAGTTTAATGATCAGGTAGGAGAACAAATAATGTTCTAAATGGGGAATTTCACACGCCCAAGCAAAAGCGGGGTCTAAATATTACAATTAACAGGAATAACCATTCATAGAAGTCCACAAAATGAACAGATATGAGAATAACTGTTATAAGTGGAAAAATTAATATCATATAGTCACTAGTAAATAAAAATAGGAAGGGACCAAACAAACTCATGCTGAGAGATGAGCTCTCATGGCACAGGACGGCGGTGTTAGTCACACAGCCTCCGCCAACTCTGAAGCCATCTCCACCTTTCAGCTGGTACACTGGGTCTAAACAAATAAACCCTGCCTATCTTCCCTGCTACCACTGCCTGTGTTCTCCCTCAAGGGCAGGGCAGTAATGGTGGGAGGTCTGATTCCAAAACGGATATTGTTCTGTACAATTACATCAACTAATACTATTCAATCAGCTCTCTAACTGGGAAAAACTAGCTGAGAAGAGATGGGGGAGGGGCATCTACTTGCTGGTTCCTCATGCAAGTAGCTTAGAAGCCGCCACTCTGTCCCAACAGCAAGCAAAAAGCTGAACAGACTTAAAAATCAACATCACATCTTGTATCTGTAATAGAAGAGAGGACACAGGGCAAACCGCTGCCTCCAAGATTAGTAATAGGCAAATAGTGGGAGTCACGGCTTCCTGGAACAGAGACCTACCTTGGAAACCAAGTGCGGCACAGGAAACAAGGAACCGTAATTGATGAATTGTCAGAGGCTCCGCACAAGTCTGAGAGCTAAAAACTCCACAGGGATCCAGTCATAAGGGGACACCACAATATTGTGAGAGCAACCAGGAGCACCAACCAGATTCCCTCAGAAAATATCAGGAGAAAAATCCTCTTCTGCTTCCAGCAAAGAGAGGAAGAAGGGAACCATTTTGAAATATCCCAGCATACTCTCTGTTCTTCTCTGACATGGAAGGGAAATACCCAATTTCAGCCCACACTAGCCATCCTGTACCAACTAAGGGGTAGAAAAAGACCTGCAAAACTCTTGTGAAATTCCCGGTCCAGAGGCAGAGGCTCACTAAAAGACTGAAACCTAATCATAGGACTGTGGAATGCTTCCCGTCCCCCACGCCCAACCATCACCTTACTAAAGATTCATTTTACAGTTCCTTTTGTCTAGTACATCATGTCCAGCTACAGAGAAAAAATTATAAAGCATACCAAAGAGCAAAAAACACAATTCGAAGAAGCAGAGCTAAATCAGAACCAGACATGGCAGGGGTATTAAATTATCAGCCCAGGAATTGAAAACTATTATTAACATGCTAAGAGTTCTGATGGATAAAGTAGACAACATACATACAAGGCAATATAAACAGAGAGATGGAAATCATAAGAACCAAAGGAAAAAAAGTACTAGAGCAAAAACACTATAAGAGAAATAAAGCAGGCCTTTGGGGCACCTGGGTGTCTCGGTCAATTAAGCATCTCTTGGTTTCAGCTCAGGTCATGATTTAAAAAAAAGAGAATGCCTTTGATCGGTTTATTAGTAGACTAGACACAGCTGAGAAAAAATCTCTGCGCTGGAGGATATCTCAATAGAAACCTTCAAAACTGAAAAACAAAGAGAAGCCTTAAAAAAACAATATCCAAGGACTGCATGACAATTACGAAAGGTGTATCTCTTGTGTAATGCGAATACCAGAATGAAAAGAAAGGAACAGAAGAAATGCTGGGAAAAAAGACTGGCAATGTCTCTGAGTTCATGTCAGATACGAAACCACCAAATCCAGCAAGCTCAGAGAATACCAAACAAGATAAATACCCAAGAGACTGAAATTACTTGAGTCCATCCATTCCCTCTGTCCAATCTGAAGGTTATTAATCAGCATAGATTATAGAAAGCATGCATTTCAAAATTCTGACCATTATCTAGATAAGTCTTCTTCATTCCATTTGGTGTGTCAGTTACTCTAATCAGAGACTCCTGAGATCCACCAACCCCACTTATCCTGTTGGCCTTGCCAAAGAAACTTCTTAGCCCTGTCAATGGTAGGAAAAGTACAGTTTTAAATAAACAGAGCTGAATGAGGTGGTTTCTGAACTTTATTAAAGGCATAGATAAATTATCATGCTACAAAAAGTATAGAAATTATTATACTGTAAATATAAATATTCTACTAACCCACTCAAGGCCAACTTTAAACTCAGAACTGGCAATATGGACCAGCAGTGATCTTCAGATTTAAATAAACCTAAATTCAAGTCCTGGCTCTGCTTCCCTGTAGCTTTGTTTTTATGGGCAAATTATTTAACTGGACTAAGCTGCTGTTGCCTCATCCATAAAATAGATACATTAATGACACCAACTTCACTGAGTGCAATAAGGATAATTTTGCAAAAGCATATGCAAGTAGCACCGGACATAGCACTTAACTCTTTAATGATACCTATGCTAATTTATTATTATTGGTACTACTATTAGCCACTGTGTAAGCAGTCTCCTTTCCCTGTGTTCTCGGTTTGTCAAAACACAGCCTACCACCAGCAACAGTTGGTTTTTTAGTATTTTAAATTGTGGCCCTCTAGAGGACCAGGAACCCAACTGTTCTTGTTTAATGTGGTTTGTCCTGCACCATATGCGTGTGGGCTTTTAATAAATGCTATTTGATGATGATGATGAGTTCCTGGAGACAGAGCTATGTTCGGCAGAGTCACTACATTATGCTTGGCCTAACATTCTGCTACTCAACTCCAGGAATGCTCTTCTGAACAGTACAGAAACTTCTGAAATTTCCATTTGAGGTGAAGTACCACTGCCAGGAAACCTCACAAAGGGAGTCATTAACCCTCACCTTTTCTTCTTGTGGCCCCTTCCAAACTGACCCTTAGAAGGGCTTTCTCAGCAGGCCTCCCTGGAGCTCTCAGCAGTCCTGTGCATTCCACAGCCCTGCTATCTGCATGCTTCCAGGGAAAGCAAGGGGCTCAAAGCCACTGATCTCAGTGCGCCAACTACCAAAGTCCAAACTGTGGAGAACAGTTTACGACAACTCCACCAAAAGGAAAAACACAACCAAGGACTCAGACTTCAGCCCCTAATCAATACAAAATGAGTTTACAGCTCCAGGGATTAAACTCAGACAAGGATTAAACTTTTTTAGAACAATGTTTGCATTAAAAACAGTGATGTATTAAAACACCAAGCCTGAAAACTAAGATCAAAAGACTTTTTCTCCTCATAACTTACATTAAAGTGACTGAGGCAGGGGGGCAGGTAGGAAGGACTTTATATTCAATGCGGATCAGGCCCTTTAAAGGGCACAAGCTCTTTTCCATAAGTAGTTTGTATTCCAACCCAGGAGGGCTTGGGTGTTCTGTTGGTAAGTTCTCCTCACTGCTATAAAACTGGATTTGCCAGCTACATTTGAATTAAGTCTTTTTTGTTTCAGATGTGCCCCCTTTATTTTTGGAAGATAAAGAATTTCTCCTTGGGTGAAACGTAAACTTTCTTAACCTATGAAATTTCTACCCTCCTGCCCAAGAGTTGAGTTGGAAAGGGTCTAGTGACCCTTGGTCCATCCTTTCCAAGTAGGATGCTTTGAACAGAGTGCTGTCAATGAACAATGCTTCCTTTCAGACAACCTGCCTTTTCCAAACATAGAGATAGCTGTGATGCTTTGCCAGACCAAGAGAGAGCCCTGAGTTTCACAGAGATGACCTGGACTTGAAGCAAAGTTATGAGCTTTGCAGACAGTCTGTCTATGCAAGCTTAGACCTGGTTTCCAAGGTTCGTTGAGTCTACTCCTTGAAATAGCAAGGAAGAATGAAAAGAGATTCAAGAAAGTAGAAGGACATCAAATTACATTTGAGGGCAAAGAAGATACAGGGAGTGGCCTGAGATCACTTGTCTCTCCTTGGAAAACAACAAGGCTATGAATTTAATATTGCAGAAGTCATAGAAAAGAGAAATCTTACCTTAGTGCTCCTAAGTTTATGTTTGCTGTTATATTCCAAGCCATTTAATCAAATTTTACAGCCACTTGATCAATCATTTCATCAAGTTTTTAAATTCATCCACAGAGATTTTGCAACAATATCCTGGAGATTTTTTTTTTTTTTTTTTTTTTTGCATTGTGGACTAGTCTGTTGTCTGTTGTTACTGGCAATGTGTGTAGGAACTAGTCCTGGTGACCTCTCTGTGAACTCACCAAAAAGTCAAAATTTGCAATTTCTTGTTCAGTGTAAAGCTGAGCTTTGACCTTGAGGACTTTGTTGTGGTGGCTTTCCCCAGGAAATCAAAGAGACTGGTCATTTCCCAAGTCCCCAGAAGCAGTTCTGTTGTCAGAATCTCTCAGGGGCCTCTGAGTAAGCATCTTTCAACTTAATGGTTCAAGTACAAATTTTCATTGGTATAGAAAAGCTATAATCTAAATTTCAAGTCTTGTAAGAAGTAACAGGAAGACAAAAGAAAGTGGGGAAAAAATGGAACTGGTTTTGAGAAAAGAAGTGAGATGCTATAAAGTATGAAAGGACGGGGTCTCTTTGTGCTGCATGAGAGTATCGGAGTATCAGTCTTTCCATCTTTTTGGAATGTCTCCCTTCTTTTGTCAGGTACCTTCCATTGTTCTTGCTGGCTCTTCTCAAGTAGAGAGCAAATACTTTCCCTGCCAATTACAATTGAATGTCTCACACCTCTGTTGGGAACATTCTGTAGGTTGGACTTCATTCCAATTTACTTGGATGCCCTTCCTGTTGACCTTATTTTCCTTGTGTCTCCCTTATCAGCCCTCCCCAAAAAGTCAGGTACTGCTAATCTACACCTCACTCAGATGTTAACATAACTTTTGTCACCAGCGATTTTACTTGTCAAGAGCAGTTGTGCGTGCTATCGGATGTCCAGAGGATCTTCCTAAGGATAAACTTCAGTGAGAAGCTCAATTTGTAGATTTATTCACCCATTTCCTCTTCCTCTTGTTTGCCCGGCCCGTAGGACAATTTTTCTCTCTAAGAAGCACATGGCTTTGTGAAGGCCAACATCAGTAAGACCGTATTAATTGAAAAAGCATCCATTATTTGCCAAACTTTGTGAGAAAAACAAAATATACCTCATTCACAGAGCTGAAAAGGACCCTACAGCTTCAGTCTAAAAGTATTATGTCTCAAAAAAGAAATTGGGATCCAGAAAATAATTTTTTCAAATCATCTTACAATACTGTGGTAGAACTAAATAAAAAAACCATTCTTATCACAGTTGCTGGTCTCTCACATGCTCATGGGGCTTTCAGTTGCAATGACAACTTAAATTCTGTAACATTCTTAAATTATGTAACATTATAGCCTATTTCCATATAAACTCACATGGTTTCTCTAGTTTAAAAAAAAAAATCTATGCTGTTTGAAAATGTTTATTGAGGGGCACCTGGGTGGCTCAGTGGGTTAAAGCCTCTGCCTTCGGCTCAGGTCATGATCCCAGGGTCCTGGGATCGAGCCCCACATCGGGCTCTCTGCTCAACAGGGAGCCTGCTTCCCCCTCTCTCTCTGCCTGCCTCTCTGTCTACTTTTGATCTCTGTCTGTCAAATAAATAAATAAAATCTTTAAAAAAAAAAAAGAAAATGTTTATTGATGGCTCATCTTCCTGATGTTCTCTATAAAAGCAGACTCTAAAGAGCTGAGCATTATTCTATTCTTTCCAATATTCAAATTCTCACAGACCTCATAGGTCCCAGGAAATCCTTTCTATCAACAGTCCTGAAAGAGTCATAAAAGAACATACAAAAAAAAAAAAAAAAGAACATACAAGTCAGCAGTGACCTCAGTGAATACAAAACTTCATATGACAGGAAGTCTGAGTGGAAAACCTCAGAACTACATGTAATAATTGAAAGATGGTAACTCTTATTCTGATCAGTAAAAATTATGGTAAATTAGGCTTAGTAAAGCATTCAGTGGTGTCCACATTTTTTTAAATTTTTTAACAAGTTTTCCAGGTTTTTTTTTAATTTAAATTCAATTAATTAACATATAATATATTTGTTGGTTTCACAGATAGAGGTCAGTGATTCATCAGTCTTATATAATACATAATGCTCATTACATCACATGCCCTTCTTAATGTCCCCCACCCAGTTACTGCATTCCTCCACCTCCCTCCCCTCCAGCAACTGTCAGGTTATTTCCTATGATTAAGGGTCTCTTATGATTTGTCTCCCTCCCTGGTTTCACCTTCTTTTATTTTTTCCACTCTTCCCCTATGATCCTTTATTTTGTTTCGTAAATTCCACGTATCAGTGAGATCATATGATAGTTGTCTTTCTCTGATTCACTTATTTTGCTTGGCATAATACCCTTTAGTTCCATCCACATTGTTGCAAATGGTAAGATTTCATTTATTTTGATGGCTGAGTAACATTCCATTTTGTGTGTGTGTGTGTGTGTGTGTGTGTGTACATATATATATGTATGTGTGTGTGTGTATACCACATCTTCTCTATCCACTTAATCCAAACATTGCTTCCAAATTTTTAATCCAAATAATCCATTTACTACTAAACACATGTGTCTCAAGTCTGTCCAGAGTTCCTTTGAAGGAAGCATGTGTGTATGCATGCACGTGCATGCATAAAACTTTCACTTAGTGAGACTTTGTGGAACAACTACAACATGTAGAATAGAGGGACTTGGAGAAGAAACAAGAAAGCACAGTCTCTGTTTTAGAAGCCATGTTGCTCAGCCCTCAATGTACCTGCCTTCATCCAAGTGTCTCATCTTTTGACTGGGACTACATACACCCCAGGTGTTGGGAAGAAAACATATAAATAACAGTCCTTACTTCAAGTTTTTCCTCCCAATACCTAGTCTATGCAGAAGTCAATTCTCGCTTCTGGTGTGTGTGGTCCTACTTTTTCATATCTTTTGAGTCAAATTCTCAACTTCTTGTACAGACTCTTGGCCAATATTACTAATGCTGTATTTTCTGATACTATCTGGACCCTGAGTCCTTAGAGTCTCTCTATTTCCTGACCTGGGTTCACTGTCTCTGCAGCCCCCATTTCTTACTGACTTTAACTCAAGATATCTATTTGCTATCTGTAGTCTTCACCAATAGTGCCCTTGATACTATCATTGCTAGATCTTTCAGACCTTCCAGTATCTTCTATTCCTGATATTTTAGAAAGAAATTAATCTTGACAAACAAGACATAATGAGTGAGGTCTTAAAAAATATCAAGGTGCATCAGATCTTTAAAAAAAAAAAATCAAGGTGTAGAAGAAAACCCTCTGGGGTACAAGCATGATCAAAAGTCATTCATTAACATTTGGAACTGCTCATAAATTAGCAGACCTACATAACTCTGACTTTCAAACAATCCAAAAATTTGTGTAGTATTTTCAAGATTTTTTCAGAAATATTAAAAGGCATTAAAACAAACTTACATAAGGAATTTGGTCTAAAAATTTTCTCCTAGATATACGTCCTGGGGTCAGTATGTATTCAGAATGATCTCTTGCATTCATCTAGTCAGTTCCGGAATCTCACACCAAAGATCCTGGAGCAATGACAGTTATTTCTTCATTGATTTAGGATTAAAATGGCCCTATGGCCTCATATAGACATAAAATGGTAGCAGAAATTGATGTATGTTGAAATAATTTTCAATACCAAAAGTTTGATCCCTTAATTTTTCAGAAAAAAATTAAATAGACAATATTAACTTCTAACATTCCAGCTGAGATTTTTTAATACTGAATACAATGGAAATCTATTATAATCTGCTGTGTTAAATACTTGGGTATCTGAAAACTGAGTGTCAGTTCCCTAAAATATGCCTGTGTTGAGATAACATTACTAATCCTGCATCTACCAGTAATATATTTTATCAAATAATTTAAAGTCTTTAAGCTTCAATTCTCTCATGTGTAAAATAGGGAGGTGTTTCAAGTGAATGAAATTTAAAGTCCTTCCAATTGTGAAGTTATTTGATTATGTATATTTTATAACATTATTTGTTTATCACCCAAATATTAATCCTGTCCTTTGGAAAAAATTAAAAAAAAAATTTAAGATTTTATTTATTTATTTGACACAGAGAGAGAGATCACAAGTAGGCAGAGAGGCAGGCAGAGAGAGGGAGGGAAGCAGGCTCCCCGCTGAGCATAGAGCCCGATGCAGGGCTTGATCCCAGGCCCCTGATATCATGACCCAAGCCTAAGGTAGAGGCTTAACCCACTGAGCCACCCAGGTGCCCCCCCCAAAAAATTTAAATAAGCGTAAAGTGAAGTTTCATACGATGTCTCCATGTGTTAAAAGCCTGTAATTCTCATTGACTCTGAAAGGAGTTCTGCAGATGTGGAAGGAAGGACATAAATACTGTGCCTCTGTGAAGTGAAACTGAATGACTATGAACCAGCCAGCTGCACCAAGAATGACTTCACTTGAGCTGTGCTCTGGTGCCTTGCACTCAAACCAACTGTGCCACAGTCTTGTATCCAATTTTATTTAGAATGAGAAAGTGTTAGGAGAGACAAGAGAAACTATTTACCTGCAGAAGATGAGAGACTGAGAGATATCACAACTAACTGGCAAGTCATTGGTAATTAGGAAATTTCTCAGAGACATCTGCTAGGTTTTTCTGTTTTGTTTTATTTTGTTTCAAAGCAATATCCAATTGAATATCAACATATACCAGACTCCATAGGAACAGAAGGATAAATAAGACCTAGCTCTTGCCTTCAACTCTGTATGCAAATAAGACATATACAAATAGATATACACAGTGCAGTAGAGACTAACCCACAAATAACTGATACAACATTCTCCAAGAACTCCAAATAGGTCTTAGTCTAATCATCATCAAGTCACTGTGATGTACATCACATATACATAAATGGTATGTGCACGCACGTGCGCACGCGCGCGCACACACACACACACACACACTTATTGTAAGCCAAGATGTATGACCATGGTAATTAAATATTTTTAAAACAAAAATACTGAGCTGAATAAACTTGGGGAACATTCAGTGAGGCATGTAATTATAACCCTAATTCAAGACTCTGAAGTCAAGATTATGTGTGAGAAGAGTGAGCAGTACAATTTAACTGGAACATGCTTGACTATGAAGAACTGGAGAAGGCAGGGTCAGGAAGATAGCCTGGAGTCAGAAAATGCAAAGTCCTGAAACTCAGACTAATTTAGAAAGTGTTTTGAAGGAGGAAAGTACTACAAAAAGGAAGAATAATTACATTAACGTCAGAGAAACTATTGGCAGAAAACAAATAAATGAACAAACCTAAAAGCAGAGGAATGCACAATCAGTAGCAGACATCAAGACATGGGAGATGCCTTCGCTTTGAAAGCCAAGAAGGGTTGAAGGTAGACATCTAAGGAGAGAAAGCAGGCATTAGGCAGAAAATGCAAAGAATGAATCGGAAAAGTACAAAAGCCCATGGCTGGGAACAGAGCTGCATTAATTGCCTATTGCTACTGTGTCAAGTTACCACAAATTAGTGCCTTATAAACACACAAATGTTTTACTTTACAGATCTGTAAATTAGAAGTCTGACTTGGACTTCACTGTCTAAAATCAAGGTATCAGCATGTCTTCATCCCTTTCTAAAGGCTCTAGGGGATAATCCGTTTCCTTTCATTTCTTAGCTTCTAGCCACCACTTGCATTGCTTGGCATGGTCTTCAAAGTTAGCAAGGTAGCATCTCTCTGACCTTTCTTCTTTTGTTTACATCTTTTTCTCTTAACACAGCTAGGAAAGGTTCTCTGTTTTTATTTTATTTTATTTTATTTTATTTTTTCAGTGTTCCAAGATTCATTGTTTATGCACCATACCCAGTGCTCCATGCAATACATGCCCTCCTTATTACCCACCACCAGGATCACCCATCCCCCACCCTCTCCCCTCTAAAACCCTCAGTTTGTTTGTCAGAGTCCACAGTCTCTCGTGGTTCATCTCCCCCCTCCGATTTCCTCTACTTCAGTTCTCTGTTTTTCAAGGCTCATGTAATCAAATTGGGCCCACTCAGATAACCAAGATAACCCCATCTCAAGGTGCTTAATGACATCTGCAGAGTCTCTCAAGCCACACAAGGCAATGTATTCACTGGACTTGGGGATTAAGATGATCATCTTTGGGAAGCCATTATTCTGCCTACCCCAGTAACCAATCATAAAGAGTGAGAAGAGTCAAAGAACCAAGAAACAAGACTGAGGTACTGGACAGGAGAATGGCTCTATTTTAATGTACTCCAAGCTACAGCAGGCCAGCCCACTGTGCACAGTGGCTCTTACTCGGAGGCCCCAAAACAGTAAGTTCAATGGTTGGAATGTGAAGGGATTAGGCTTGTACTTTGTTAGTGAAAGGGAATATGTAGCACAGACAGCAGTGTCCCTGATGCCCTGAGATTAACCCTTGGCATGCACAACACATAGGTTCCATAAATACAGGCTGGGTGAATGGATATATGAATGAAATGTTGACTAAATAAACAGGACTCAGCAGTAGTCTGGATACAGAAGGCACCAGAAAGAGAAGAATAAAAATATTTGACAGTCAGTGAAGCAGCTAGGAGAGGTACAAGGCTAGACTTTAAAGAAAACACAGAAGTACATGGAATTTCTTCCCAGCTGTGCTCTGAAAATTTTATTGTTTTGCAGAATTTAATTTCTTCTACATAGCTGAAGGAGCAGATATGCTGGCAAATAGATGTATGGTAGAGAACTGTAAGAAATCATATTAACTATATGTTTAGAAAAAGATTATTGGGCACATATTTTCCAGGAAACCAAAACTAGACATAATATTTGTGAGAAAGAATTGGGGAAACTCCTAATTAGAAGAATGGGATCATTTTTACAGGAGATTTTATCTTTAAAGAGATCTAAAGAGATAGGACCATGTTTTAATTATGAAACAATGTTTCTGAATGCGTGTGCCTTAGATCTTTCCAGTGGAGGTATTCTGCATCTGGGTCTATTGACTCAGTAACATGTAGTGAAAACTGAAAACTATAATAAATCACAACCCCTGTGGGCAACACCCGATTAGATTTCTTTCTGGCCTTTGCACAATGGTGGCAATGGCTGTAACCCAAAACATAAACAAAAACTCACATGGAAGCAACAAACACATTTTTTTTAATTATATTATTCCCCAGTCCAAAGAACTTTTTGTCTAAGACTTTGTCTGTGGTTTATTTATATTACTGAGTAACTCCACCCAGTGAACATAAAGCACAGATGACTCCCAAAAGGCAGCATTTATGTAGTCTAATGATTCCCATGTATGGATGATAAATGTGCACGCCAAGAAGTTTGGCAATTCCTTTTGGGAAATTGACTTAATAAGACAGTGACAAGTGAAGTGTGTGCATGGTCAGTCCCATGATAACCCAGACATTTCTATTCTCATCTCAGGAAAAGCAAGCCATTCGTTCTCCATTACCAATGTGCTGTAAAGCAACATGTAAATAATGGGCAAACTGCCACAAGTTAGATTTGCTAAAAGCAGTCCCATGGTATAAATAGAAACCAGAGCTACAACCATTGCTAATGCAATATGATAGTTGATGAGAATGACACAGTCTTAAACCTCTTGTTTCTCGAAACAGTCTAGAGAACTGACAAACACTGATCAAACAAGAACCAGAAAGAATCAATTTGGCCTGTCGCTTGAATTATGAGTTTTTCCAGGCATCCACATTCGTTTTCCTACTAATGTAAATTGTCTCTGGTTGAACTTTAACCTTACGGTGGTTTTCCCCACCACTCAATACATTTCTTGTTTACTGGGCATCTGGGTATGACCGTGCTACTTACCTAGGAGCACTACCTACATAGGAGATAAAATAAAATTTACATTTCCAGTTGGGTCTTTCTATGACTTTATCAATGTCTAATGGGATTTGCCTAACTGGGGGTGTTATAAAGATTAATTGAGAAGAACTGGCCCCCTACTGTGGAATAGTTAACAAGCACATGCAAGGGTACATGCATATAACATACAAACATGAGAGTACTTATCTGGAGTTTACCACCAATCTATCAAGCCTTTAATAAAGGTAGCTAGAGTCATACTCTAAACACACCCTTGGTCTTCTTCTGTTCTGTTTCCAACACTATGTCGCTTATACTCCAAACAAAACTTGGTACAATGAGGTTTCATCTTTTCATCACTGGTGCCCTCTCAGACTAGTAGCACAACACCCAGATTTCCATCTTGCTTCTTACTTGGTGCCTGTGTCATTTTATTTATCAATACATACTTTTCCATAAATATTTATTGAAAATGACTGTGTGTATAGGCACCATGGCAGGCACTGGAAATGTACTGGAGAATAAGACACAGGTGTTTGGCTCTCAACTTTCCCTCGCAGTTCCAATCTTAGCCTGATTCCTCCACTTATGCCCCCTCCCCATCTCAAATAGTTCAATGCCCCAAGAGGACCCCCTGGCGCACTACCCTGGCACTGATCATTGGGCAAGCATCCCACCCAAGCTTCCCTTGTCCCTCCAATGGGGACACAAAAGACATTTGTACAATGACAGGACCTCTGCCCTAGACTGGCACTGCAGAATCCCACACTGCACTGTCTCTTTGGTGTTGAGGCAGATGCTATGAAGCATTTGTAACCACTCACCCTGCAATTTCTCAAAGGTTAATGCTGAAACTATGTTGAAGAACTCCACTGCACTTACTTATATATTTTTTTACATTGGTTACTTTTTAATTTGTGCTCTTAATAGTTTTATATAAATGGGTGCCATTCTGGAGCATCAGGAGATGGTTCTCTTGGGCACTACTTACTCCCCTTACCCAGTACCAGTGTCTTCTGCTTCAAGGGAAGGGGTGTGTACATGGAAGAAATGGATTATGTATAGAAAAAAATGCCTTTTTAGATGTCCAGAAACTCACAGACACAGACAGAAACTCTGTCTCTCCAAACGTCCCTTCAAGGGAAAAACAAAAACAAAAACAAAAAACTCTGGTTACTAAACCAAGTCTACAGACTCAATTAACTGCTGCTTAACTTTTGCTTGCCCACAACATGTTTACACCCATCTAGAGAAAGTAACCTCATGTTAATATCAAATGGAAAAAAAATCATACACAATAATGAAAATTTAGTGCAAACTACACATATCCAAAATATAGGAATTTCCAAATATAAATTAGGAACAGAGGGAAGTTTCCTTCTTTTCTTTTCTTTTCTTTTTTTAAGATTTTATTTATTTATTTGACAGAGAGAGAGAGAGAGACAGCAAGAGAGGGAACATGAGCAGGGTGCAGTGGGAGAGGGAGAAGCAGGCTTTCCTGCTTCACAAGGATCCTCATGCAGGGCTCAATCCCAGGAGCCTGGGATCGTGACCTGAGCTGAATGCAGATAGCTAACGTCTGAGCCACCCAGGCCCCCCCCAAGGGAAGTTTCTAAACCATTCAATGAGTTGTCTATGTTAAGAATTTCTAACAAATCTGCATAAAATTCTCTTCTATAATAAAAATGCTTTGACTAAATTTCAAACCTTGTCTCCAATTTTCTCCCAATTATATTACAGTCTAATATTGAGTCAGTCTATTTTACACAGACAAATGTCATATTGACATGGAGTCAAACTACCTGTAGTCTATCTCCCTCCACATGGAACAGTATCTGAAATTATGTGAATATTACCTTGCATAGTAGAAAACATTTCTCTGGGCAGAGTGTTTAAAGGGAACAAAATGTTGGAAAAATAAAAGCAGAAAAAAAAGTCCTATCCTTTACAATTTCAAGAATTCTCTAGCCATGCACCTGTGTTCTCTTTACCTCTACCCAAATCAATGATTTTCTGACACACTAAGGCAGAAAATACTGGAATAATGTATCTCTTCTCTCATCCATTGGGTTGCCCTACATCAATCACAGCTAATGAAAATGAAATGACATAATACATGTGGAAATGCTTTGAAAAGCCTTAAGTGCTACCTATAATTAAGAGGGAGTGGAGATAGTGATGTTCCTAGAGGCAGGGATGTGGCAAATTTCTTTGACAGTGTTTCCCAATTTAGGGCATACAGAGAACTAGTTTTGTGAAAAGACCCTTGGAAAGGCAGCTCAGTTTGGGGTTGCCTCAGTAACCAAATGATCCTAGAATTAAAACTATATAGAAGCAAGATGGCAGAGGAGTAGGAAACTGATTTAGCATTAGGTCCCAGGAGTTCAGTTGATAGTTATCAAACCATTCTGAATACCTACAGGTTCCTAACTCAACAGGACATAGAAGAGAAGAAGAGCAGCAATTCTAGAAACAGAAAATCAACCACTTTCAGGAAGGTAGGACGTGCAGAGAAGTGAATCTGAAGCCCCAGGAAGATAGACCATGGGGGGAGGAACTGGCTCCCAGCAAGTGGTGGAGCAGCAGAGCACAAAATCAGAACTTTTATAAGGCTGCTCACTGAAGGACGTGGCTCCAGAGGCTAAGTGGGGGTGGAGCCCTCGCAGGGACAATGTGGTCTCAGGACCAGGTGGGTCACAGGACCAGCTGGGTCACAGGAAGACCGGAAGTGTCTGAGTGTGGCAGAGCTGTCAGGTATCGGAGCAGAGAAGTGGGCTACAGAGACGGAGCAGAGCAGTGCATTCTCAGCTAGGGATGACCTTAAACTGTAATCCAAGGCACAGTCAGGCCACTGCTCTTTATGCAGGGACCCCACAAGTGGCAGATCAGGGGAAACTCACCTTCCTCCCCTGGGAAGACTGGCATAGGAGCATGGCAGGAATCTGCTGGGTTTAGAGATGCCAAACAAGGCCATGCACCAGAGACAGAAATGCTGGGTCACAGGTTGGGTGAGCACAGAGTGTTGTCAGAGACTAGGGAGATGGGAGGGATTGACTGCTTTTCTCTGACGGCACAGTGAAGAGTGGAGCCCTGACCTCTCCGCTCCTACAGACTAGAGATTCGGAGGCCACCGATATCATTCCCATCCTCCAAAGTGCTACAGAAAGCGTTCAGGGAATAAAAGCTACTGAGAGCAAACCTGAGATTACTTAGCCTGGCCCCTGGCAAAGGTGGTGCAATTCCGCGTCCAGCAAAGACATTTGAGAAGCACTGCAACAGGCCCCTCCCTCAGAAGATCAGCAAGAACATCCAGCCAAGACCAAGTTTACCGATCAATGAGAACTGTGGAATTCCCAAGCTAGGGGAAAGCAACACATGGAATTCATGGGTTTTTCCCCATGATCTTTTAGTATTGGAAAGTTAAATTTTTTTTAATTTTATTTTTTTCTTATTCTATTTTTTTAACTTTTCTTCTCTCCTCTGTTAACATTTTTTAACTATTTCATCTTATCAATAGCTTGTTTAAAAAGATCCTTTTAAATTTTCAGTGTTATAGTCATATTTTATCCATTCATTGTATTTAACCTTATTCTTTGTATACATATAGGTGTTTTTTTTTTCCTAAAAATTTTGGGATACAATTTCTTCTAATAAATCAAAATATACCTTAAATCTAGCTCCAGCCTGATCATATTCCCTCATCTTTTTTTTTCCAAGCAACTTATCTTATCAATTCCTTTTTTTACAGTCTCCTTTAATTTTTTTCTTTACAATCATATCCCATCTCTTCATCATCTTTACTGTTATTTTTGTGTACATATATAAGTTTTTCTTTCATTAAAATCTTGGGAGGTAGTTTCTTCTAAGAGACCAGAATACATCCAAAATCAAGTGGGTGGCTCTGTTCTATTCACCAGTCTAATACATATTCTTTTTATTTTTATTTTTTTCTCCCCTTTCTTCTCCCCCTGGTTTTGGGTCTCTTCTGATTTCATTAGCATATATTTTTCTGGTGTCTTTGTCATCCTTTTAGTATTTTACTCTCTCATTCATATATTCTCTTTTTTTTTAAGATTTTATTTATTTATTTGTCAGAGAGATCACAAGTAGGCAGAGAAGCAGGCAGAGAGAGAGGGGGATGCAGGCTCCCCACTGAGCAGAGAGCCCAATTCGGGGCTTGATCCCAGGACCCTGAGATCATGATCTGAACCAAAGGCAGAGGCTTAACCCACTGAGCCACCCAGGTGCCCCTCATTCATATATTCTTATCTGGATAAAATGACAAGGTGGAAAAACTCACCACAAAAAGAAGAACAAGAGCCAATACCGACAGCTAGGGACCTAGTCAACATGGACATTGGTAATATGTCAGAACTAGAGTTCAGAATGATGATTCTCAAAGGTGCTAGCTGGGCTTGAAGAAGGCATGGAAGATATTAGAGAATCCCTGTCTGAGTAAATAAAATCCCTTTCTGGAGAAATAAAAGAACTAAAATAAAACCAAGTTGAAATTTTAAAAGCTATCAATGAGATGCAATCAAAAATGGAGTCTCTTACTCCTAGGATAAATGAGGCAGAAGAGAGAATTAGTGATACAGAAGACCAAATGACAGAGAATAAAGAAGCTGAGCAAAAGAGAGACAAACAACTACTGGCCCACAAAGGGAGAATTTGAGATATAAGTGATACCATAAGATGAAACAATATTAGAGTAATTGGGACCCCAGAAGAAGAAGAAAGACAGAGAGGGGCAGAAGGTATATTGGAGCAAATTATATTAGAGAATTTCCCTAATATGGCAAAGGGAACAAGCATCAAAATCCAGGAGGCACATAGAACTCCCCTCAAAATCAATAAAAATAGGTCCACACCCCCTCATCTAATAGTAAAACTTACAAGTCTCCTGAAAGCAACTTGGGACAAGAGGTTTGTAACATACAATGGTAGATATATTAGATTGGCAGCAGACTTATCCACAGAGACATGGCAGGCCAGAAAGTATAGGCATGATATATTCAGAGCACTAAATGAGAAAAATCTGCAGCCAAGAATACTATATCCAGTTAGGCTGTCATGGACAATAGAAGGAGAGATAAAAAGTTTCTAGGACAAACAAAAACTAAAAGAATTTGCAAACACCAAACCAGCTCTACAGGAAATATGGAAAGGGATCCTCTAATCAAACAGAGAGCCTAAAAGTAACAGACCAGAAAGGAACAGAGACAATATACAGTAACAGTCACCTTACAGGCAATACAATAGCAATAAATTATTACCTTTCAATAGTTACCCTGAATGAAAATGGGCTAAATGCTCCAGTCAAAAGACACAGGTATCAGGGGGAAAAAAAAATGTTCAAAATGTTGTCTACAAGAAACTCATTTTAGACCCAAAGACACCTCCAGATTTAAAGTGAGGGGGTGGAAAACAATTTACCATGCTAATGGACATCAAAAGAAAGCTGGGGTGGCAATCCTTATATCAGATCAATTAGATTTTAAGCCAAAGACTATAATAAGAGATAAGGAAGGACACTATATCATACTTAAAAGGTCTGTCCAACAAGATCTAACAATTTTAAATATCTATGTCCCTAATAGGGGAGTAGCCAATTATACAAACCGATTTTTAACAAAATCAAAGAAACACATCAACAATAATACAGTAATACTAGGGGATTTTAACACCCCCTCACACACACACACTGAAATGGACAGATCATCTAAGCAAAAGATTAACAAGGAAATGAAGGCTTTAAATGACACACTGGATCAGATGGACATCACAGATATATTCTGAACATTCCCTTCCAAAACAACAGAATACGCATTCTTCTCTAGTGCACATGGAATATTCTCTAGAGTAGATAACATCCCGGGTCACAAATCAGGTCTCAACCAGTATGAAAAGACTGGGATCATTCCCTGCATATTTTCAGACCACAATGCCTGAAGCTAGAACTCAATCACAAGAGGAGAGTTGGAAAGAACTCAAATACATGGAGGCTAAAGAGCATCCTACTAAAGAATGAATGAGTCAACCAGGAACTTAAGAAGAATTGAAAAAATTCATGGAAACAAATGCAAATGAAAACACAACTGTTCAAAATCTTTGGGACACAGCAAAGGCAGTCCTGAGAATAAAGTGTATAGGGATACAAGGCTTTTTCAAGAAACAAGAAAGGTCTCAAGTACACAACCTAACCCTACACCTAAAGGAGCTGGAGAAAAAACACCATGGAAAACCCTAAACCCAGCAGGAGAAGAGATATCATAAAGATCAGAGCAAAAATCAATGCAATAAAAACTAAAAGAACACTAGAACAAATCAATCAAACTAGGAGCTGGTTATTCGAAAGAATCAATAAGATTGATAAATCCCTGGCCAGATCTATCAAAAAGAAAAGAGAAAGGACCCAAATAAATAAAATCATGAATGAAAGAGGAGAGATCACAACACCACCAAAGAAATGCAAACAATTATAAGAACATATTATGAGCAACTATAAACCAGCAAGTTTGACAATCTGGAAAAATGGATGTATTCCTAGAGACATATAAACTACCAAAATGGAACCAGGAAGAAATAGAAAACCTGAACAAACCTATAACCAGGAAGGAGATTGAAGCAGTCATCAAAAATCTCCCAAAAAACAAGAGCCCAAGGCCAGACACCTTCCCAGGGAATTCTACCAAACATTTAAAGAAGAATTAATACCTATTCTCCTAAACCATTCCAAAAAATAGAAATGGAAGGAAAACTGCCAAACTCATTTTATGAGGCCAGCATGACCTTGAACCCAAAACCAGATAAAGATCCCATCAAAAAGGAGAATTACAGACCAATATCCTTGATGGACATGGATGCAAAAATTCTCACCAAAATACTAGCTAATAGGACCCAACAGTACATTAAAAGGATTATTCACCACAACCAAGTGGGATTTATTCCAGGGCCACAAGGTTGGTTCAACATCCACAAATCAATCAATGTGATACAACACATTAATAAAAGAAAGAACAAGAACCATATGATATTCTCAATAGATGCTGAAAAAGCATTTGACAAAGTACAGCATCCTTTCTTGATCAAAACTTTTCAAAGTGTAGGTATAAAGGGTAAATACCTCAGTACTCTCAAAGCCATCTAGGATTCTCAAAGCCATCTCCATTCTCAATGGAGAAAAACCAAGAGATTTTCCACTAAGGTCAGGAACAATGCAGGGATGTCCATTATCACCACTGCTATTCAACACAGTACTAGAATTCATAGCCTCAGCAATCAGACAACAAAAAGAAATTAAAGGCATACAAATATGTGTTATCCTTATAAATGTCCAGTAAGAAACCCTCTCAGTCTAGTCAGTGAAAGTGGGGAATGGGGAAGCCCACCTGATCCTGAACAATGGTCTTCCTGTGCCACACGGACAGATGCGATCCCAGTATCCACCTGAAGCTCTCTGATAATAAGTATAGCACGGAAGTCTAATAAAAATTAAGGTTCCAGAAAGGATGCAAAATATACACAACAAAATAAACTAAACTGAAAACCAAGAGAATGAAGAATTAGAACATGGAAGAAATGAGGGTGGGAAAAATCAGATGAGACCAAAACAGAGTGACACACTCCTTCTCTAACGTCCAATGGAAACAAAGCTGTCAGTAACAACTTACAAGAGTTTCAAGGGATCTAGCCACTTTTTGCACAGAAATTTAAGTCTCACTTCTTAACAGGTCATTTCTCTTCCAAACCCGTTTCATAGAAATCTAAAGCCCATTTAACCAGGTGTCAATAGCTGTGATGCTTTTAAGGTTTCTTGCACACAGACTTAACTATTTCCTTTTGCACTGAGTGAAACTCCAAGATTGTGACTTTCCTTCTAAGAGAACAAACAGGCTGCCAGAGATGAAGAGATCTGGTATGGGCATACTGAGTGTACTCACAAAGCCATATGATGGTCTTAAGCAGAGGTGACAAGGGATAACCATTATGTGTTCACATTTAAGACATAAATTATGAATAACATAGTAGTCAAGATATGTAGGACTCTAAATTGTCCCCCTTGTTGTCATGGAGGCTCTATAAGGACATCTTATAAGATGTTTCCCTTACAAGGAAATAGATGAGAACAAGAAACCATGAGATGGTATTCAGCCATCATGGGGGTCCAAAAATAAGTGGCCACAGTTCTTAAATGCATTCAGCATTAGCTGCAGCCTATTGTCCATTCATTCAGTCAATCAAAAGCATTATAATGTGATGGTGTATGCCAGAAGAGTACATTTGGCCCCAAAGAAATATTGAAACACATCTGCTCAAATAACCCTTGTACTTCTACTGACTTACCAGTCAGGAAGACTCAGTTTTCAGACCAACATGCAGACTGACCCTCCTTATTTCTAACCAAAAAACATAAAGCATATCTTCTATTTTCACCCTAACAAGTAAGAACCAAGCTTTTCTTTTCTGTGTGTTTCTTGATTCCAACTTCTGACTTACACTTTGCATTTTGAGTTATCATCTCAAAGCTCCTCGTAATGAGCAAAGACCTCCTCTGAGCTCTTGTCATAGAGCCCAGTATTTATCTTGCCCATAGAATTTTCCATGTTGAATAAGGATCCATTTGCCTCTGCCTCCCTGACAAGATTTTAAATTCCACAAAAGTGGGAACCAAGCAAACTGGTCTTTGGGACTTCAGCTTCTACAATGCTGCCAGAAATATACCAACAGCTCTAAATGTGTTGTTGTTGTTGTTTTGTTCAGGTTTTTTGTGTTGTTTTGCTTTGTTGAGCTAAATAGGGTGTAAGGGCCTAAGAATATAGAATGGTAAGAGAGAAGTTAATAATTAATTTTTTTTTAAGTTCCACAATCCACAAACTTATATTGACCACCCATTCTATGCTAGGCCTTGTGTCAGGAAAAGGGGTTAAACCTTCAAGGAGAAGGCAGTAAAGTTAAGGAGAAAAGAGCTGAGCATATGTATAAAACTTTAGATAGCAAAAAATGTCATAAGAGATGTGCTGACTTTCCTGGGAGCTTCAGAAAACGGATCAGAAAACATTTCCTGAAAAAGGTGGTATTAAAGTAATGAAGGATGTGAGCATGGGTCCATACACGGTTCTAGCAACAGGAGCTCCAAGCACTACCACATGGAAGATGAAGAGTCAAGTGCACAGACATTATGAAAAGCTAACTGTCTCCCCTAACAGAAGCATAAGGTATGTGAGGGGGCTGGAAATGAAGACTGAGCTTGGGGGGTGGGGGGGGCGGACCTTGAAAGCCAGAATACAAATTCAGATTTTTTAAAAATCAAATAATGCTCTGCCATTAAAGGTGTCTGAATGCAGATATGACATAATCCTTGCTGGATTTAAGGTGATTGCTCTCAAGGCACCATTCAAGGTGACTTAGGGACAAGACATGGCAGTCCTGACACGGCGAGGGTACTTCTTAGATCTCTCGTCGCAGATTTTTTTTAAATATTTTATTTATTTATTTGACAGAGAGAAAGAGATCACAAGTAGTCAGAGAGGCAGGCAGAGACAGAAGGGGAAGCAGGCTCCCCTCCGAGCAGAGAGCCTGATGTGGGGCTCAATCCCAGGACCCTGAGATCATGACCTGAGCCGAAGGCAGAGGCTTAACCCACTGAGCCACCCAGGTGCCCCGCAGATAAGCATTTTTGCCTGTCAGACTGGAGTTCTTCATGGAAATCTTGTATTAAGATGTAACTAACTCTGATCAGGAAATAGGGGATTTATTATAACTGAACATGAGATAAATATTAACAAGTACCTAAGATAGTAAACCACAATCAGAAAGAATGGAGAATAGAAGTTAAAGAAAAGTTAAGAGTTATTTATCAAGGGAATTCTAGAATCAAGACAATTCCCAGACAGTAGATAGGGTCTAGGGTGCCATAAAGTGAGGGTGAAATATATTTTACTAGCACCCTGGAAGACCTTTACTTTTCCACTCCTGAATAAGAAATAATCCCTGGATTATATCACCCTCTCTTCGCTGCACTGGCCCCATGAAAGATTCCTACAATGAAATTTTTTTAAGGTATAAAAAAAGAACAGTGACTCTAGTTGTCACTGGTTATGGCGAAGGTGAGAGCCAGAAAAAGGCTCACAGACCCTAGTAAAAATCTAATCATTTGGGAAACTAAAAGAGCTATAACAATTTAGACTATATTGAAAAGGGCAACCAAGATTTTCCCCATTAAAGAAATAAAGAGGTAAGGCACTGGGAAGAGAGAGGAATATCTAGTGAGAGACCCATAGAGAGATTCTTGGGAAATTAAATCAATTAATTTGGATATCAAGTATATCTGGCACAATGGACAGAATTTCCAGAAACCAGGGATAGGTGTGGTGTGGTCCCATTTCCAACAGGCAAAATGAGAATGACTCCTTGATTCAGAGAAAGAGAGTTAAAATGCTTCCAAGTTTAGAGGCTGACAGCTAACGTGGGAGACTTCCACCAGTCCCTACCACTGAGAGCAGCAGTGCTTACAGTTAAGGGCTAGCTAAGTGGCGATGGTACACCCCTCTTCGGGATTCCGTACCTGAAAATCAGACAAGGTTTGATATTGGGGTGTAATCCCCTTATAGCAAACACTGGATTCATGCATTATGAACTCTTTCTCCCAGGTATAAAGCTAAGCATGTGCATCATTGAATGTTGGGTTGACTTCACAAGGAAGAGTAAGAGGATCATCTACCCAACTGGCACAGAGCAGACCTCTGAAGGTCTGGCAAGACGTTTGGAGAATGCCTGGTTAAGCCTTCTTATTTTGCATACAGACACTAAATCCAAAAAAGGATAAAACAGGGTCCCAAGTTTTCACGGGTAGTTAGTGGTTGAGTTGGGACTAAACTCCAGATTTCCTGACTCTCTGTCCAGTGCTCTTTACAAAGCCAGCAGGAGTTGTGAGGCAGTCTTCTGTAGGATCACCCGAGTCAGCTCTCTACCATCTGGGCCAACAGGAAAACAGTGACTCACAGAATCCAGCATTCCTTTGGAATACAAAAGAGGTGTGCCTTTCTTCTATGTTCTGAGCCGTTTTAATTTCTGTAAATAAAACCCCATTTTAAATGCCCTGGGAGAGTTGGCAATCGTGAGTTCCCCACAGGTCAAGATCATATTTGGTGGTACTTAGAACAAGCTTAGGCTGACTGATTGATGGATCATTTGATAGATGGACAGCAAATGTCTGTACATCAAACTTCAAATTGTCAATGATTTTTGCTTAGACTAACAGCCATGTTCATGCATTTTGAAGCACTTAGGAGTGGCACAAGGAATGAGAGGCTGAAATTTGCCAAGGGTAACACATGTAAAATCATTGCAAGTTAGCTGTTTAGAAGCGTACATGTGAAGATACAGCTTTTAATGTCAGGTTCCACTATTCTTTAATCCAGGACGCCTTGAAAACTCATGATCTCATTTATCAGACCGACTATCTGAGAGTGGGTACTTTCTGAGAGCGTTAAAACTGCCACAGGTAAATGACACACAGAGTGGACACCACCCTTCACATTAATCACATCCATCATCCTGGCTGTATTCTGGAAGAGCCCTGCCTTTCTCTCTCCTTACAACCACACAGGGCACTGAGAGCAACAGAATCACCACTCTTTCTGCCATATCTCACAGGCCTCCAAATCCACAGGACATAAGACACTCCGATTTCTCTATTTCTAAGTATGCTAGTGGCCCTAACCATATCCCTCGCATGTATCTGCAAAGCTACTATAAAGACAATATTCAAAGAAAAGCGAAATTTAACGGTATGCCATTCTACTGTTCAAAAGTGTTCAATGACTTCTCATTGCCTACAGTACACAGTTCAGATTACCACAGTGACACATAAGGCCTCCAGCAGGCTGATCCCACCTCTCCTTTCCTGTTTCTTAGCCTCATTATTCTGCTACATAGACCCTTTCTTGTTAATCATGATGGTCAATTCACAATCCCCCCAAATATTTCTGTGCCTTCCTCAGCTGAACACATCCTCTTCCTTGCCCTACTGTTCATCACCCATGTATCCAAATGCGACTTTCCATGGATCAGCTCACTGCTAACCTCTCCTCTTTGCTACCCAACTAACAAAATGTCATGCTTCTTTTCCTCCATGAGAACAGATCTACATTCTTGTTTTCTTCTGCTTTGAATATTCCACACTGCCTGGTATCCATTTTTAATAAACATGTGTTAATTGATTAATTCCAAATAGCAAAAAAAAAGGGGGGGGGTTATATTTAAGGCTCTTTAAAATATGGTAATAATCTGGAGCTGTTATTATATTATCCACACAATGGAAACTTTAGAACATCTTGTATGTTGTCATTGGATTCCTTTCTTTCCACAGAAGACCAAACTAGGTCATTTCAAACCTCAGTCACCTTCAGAGAGATTCTAGGAGGGCACGCTAAGAACCAGCAAAGAAATCGCATTCCTGGATTCCTTACTTGTTGTCCAGATCTGCTACTGAATCAGATTCAGGCAAGTGTGAACTGGAGAAATGAACTAATCATTAGCACCATCCAAACAAAATGAAAGGAGCTCTTTTGTTATGTTGGCTGGATATTCAGGTTTGAAAGGAGGGAGTGAAGGAAGAAAAAGGAGAAGAAAAATAACAGCCATCAATTGCCTTCCCTTTGAATGTACCTTTCTTGCCTTTTCTGTTTCTTTCTTTTTTTTTTTTTTTTTACAATTATGAGATAGAACTGGAATATTTGAAAAGCATAAAATTAGGATTGAAAAGGTGATTTGCTGTAATCTAATGAGGATAATTCCTAACATGTTTACCACCCAGATGCTCCTCTAACTGGATCTTGTTCAGTTTGTCCAGAATACATTTCTTTGCTAAATTAAAAAGTGCCTAAAGTGGTACCCTGCCTATAAAATGACATTTGATTTCAGGACTTGTGCCAGAATAGTCAATGCAGTCCTACTTGTAGGTCTAGTAACAAGGGTTATTTATTTCATAAACTTAATTTCATGGGTTTGGCCACATCCTTAAAAGACAAACATACTATTTGGAAAGAAGAAAACTGAGCTATGGAGGATGAGAAAAGAGTAAAATCAAAGAGCAAATAGGCAAAAAAGTTAATGTGAATATTCTAGCTTCCTAAGCATTCATTAATTCTTTTTTTTTTTTTTTTCATTTATGAAGCTAATAAATAGTGGTCATTTTCTATGTGTCCATGCTCAATAGTGTCATTTATTCAATTATATTATATATAGCCATTGAGTACTTGTTTTCAGCTAGTTAACCACTAGATATAATTTCTTTGCAGCCTAAAAGTTACTGAAAATAATGCAAATTGGGGGATAGATATGAAAAATTATAAACATTAAAACAAAGAAACAATTTCCAAAAAAATCATACCATCTGGAATAATTGTTCCAAAGTCAAATTTGTCTATGATAAATTTTAAATTTTACATTTTTCATCCGGTATATCACTAATCTTCCTTCATACCCCCCAACACATGGGGTTCTACTTTGTTGATTTCCACGTGTATCCAATTGAGAATAAGCTTCGTTACAAAAGAAGCAATGGAAGCTTTGGGCTCCAGAGGCAGACAGATGGGAATATGGCTATGTAAAAAACTAAATCCAGTGTAAACTTCGCACATGTAGCAGCTAGTATTATTTTTACCCAAATGCCACTGTTGGGCATTTTCTTAATGGAATTCTTTTTTATATATATAAATATTTTATTTATTTATTTGAGAGAGAGAGAGAGATCACAAGTAGGTAGAGAGGCAGGCAGAGAGAGGGAGAAGCAGGCTCCCTGCTGAGCAATGAGCAATGCTGGGCTGATCCCAGAGTCCTGGAATCATGACCTGAGCCACCAAGGCACCCCTTAATGGAATTCTTTAAATCCTTTTTTATAGTTGTGACCTTCTTTAGACCCATGATCCTTATAGGGAGGAGAGAATTTTGCCTCCGTACTCCAAAGACATTTGGCTAAGTGTAGGGACATTTTCGATTTCACCACTTAGGAAGGAGGCAGATGCTGGCATCAGGTCTGTAGAAACCAGAGAGGCTGCCCAACACTATGCAGTGCAAGGGGGAAATCCCCACAACATAAAATTATCCAGCCCAAGATGTCATAGGACCCAGTTGAAGAAACCCTGCTCTTCTTGACCATCATTTTTCCTTCTCTTGGAGCCTGGTAATCCTCAAAGACATCAGGATCTAACCTGAGACCGGGCTAGGTGTTTTTTTATGACAGTCTGGTGCCGAGTTCACAAGCTTTGAAAGCTCAGTAGCTGTGACATCTTGTAAGTTTGAGCTAGTGGCTTAATCCCTTTAAGATTCCGTTCTTTAAAATCAAAAAACAAAGCAAAGCAAACAAACAAAAAAACTACTACATAATACCTCATAAGGTCGTGGTGAACACTGAATCAAGTTTTCTATCTATAGGTAGATATATTTATGTAAAGACCTAATCAGTAAGAGCCCTCTCATTCTTCCTGGCCCACTCGCCCCACCCCCACTCCTTTTTTCCCCCTCTCAATATCCCCCATCCTCAAGGCTCAGGTTCTGCCCTTTAAAATGTTTTAATTCCTTTGGTGGCCGAAATCAAGTTTGGGCTGGGAAGTGAGTCACCGCTCAGCAGCTAAAGGAGCTTGTTTTTCTTTCTCTGAATGTATTTCTTAAGAATTTCAGCCTGATCCTTCAGCCGTTTGCTGGTCGAATCCTCTCTTAAAGTTCAAGACACACAGAGAGTGAGCTATGGCACTAAGACGTTTTCCAATTGTTAGGAATGAAAGTTTTTTAAATACCGAAAATAACCAGAGGGCAGAGTCCTGAAATCCTGTTACATAAGCAGACGTTGGAGGACCGAGGTTGGTTTTGAGGTTTCTTTCTCCACAAGCCAATCTCAGCTGATCCTCCCCAACCTTTGCTGGATTTACCTTAATGCTGCAGAAGTCTCAACAGGGGCCTCTGGATGCTGCACGCTACCCGCAGCACCGGGAGACCTTTCTTGACAAATAAGCTCTGCCGGGAGTGAGGAGTGGAGGCGGGTTTTACCCACGGACGGACCGGGGCTGCGGGCGCAAGCTGCACCCGCTCCGCGCCGCGCGCTCGGCTCCGCGCCCTGGGCTCCGCGCCGCTGCCGGGCGGGCGTCCGCCAGCACTTGGGCTGTGCTCCTCGGACGCCCAGCGGCCCCTCCTTGGCCTCGCTTAGGAACCCTTCCGTTTTCCTGAACCGTTATTTAGTTTTTCAAATTCACGGAAAACACCTTTAGTGCTAACAGTCACCCACAACTCCCCTCTTCAAAAAATAATTTTTAAACAAAAGCCACACAAAAGCAAAAAATAATCCAATTCTCCTTTCCTTCCAGACCTTGCGTGTTTGTCTCTCTCTGTCCCCTATTCATTTTCTCCCCAACCCATTTTCCGTCTGTGGTCTACATCCCTTTCTCTGTTGCTCTTCGTTCCCTCTTTTTTCTTTCTCTTTCTCCCTCCCTCTCCCGTTTCCATTCCTTCCACCGCTTCTACAGCCCCCTCCCGTCGCGTCTCTCCTCCTCTTTCGGGCTCCTGCTCTGCCCCCTCCGCCCCTCCCCAGAGAAGAGTGTCCAGCTCCTCCCGGGGCTACCCGCCTGCCGCTCCTTTCCTGCCCACCTACTATGAGGAGCAGCTCCTCCCACCTGCCCATAAAAGCCAAGTGCATGTTACCAGCCGCGGATCAGAGCACTTTCCCGGTCCTCTCCTGCGGGAGCCCCCTGAGCCTTTCTCCTGGATCTTAACGTGCTCAAGGTAAGACAACACTTCTGCAGGCATCTGACCTACTAGGGGTTGCTGCGGGGGTGGGGAGTAAGTCTCCTCTGGTCAACACGCTTACTGTTTGGTTCGAGCTGACTCCTACGGATGCCAGATCAGCTGCTCCTTTAACTAGCAACTGGTTTAAAAACAAACTTCTGTTTGAACGGTAAAATAAAAGTTCATTTTGGGCAGAAACAGCAGCACAAGTACTGCAAAAACCTCTTTTTAAATCACTTTTCCCCCTTTGCCGACTGTTGCTGAAGTTAAAATGTATCTGTGTGGGGTGTTTTACTGACGTTTTTCATTGTAGATATTTCCTATATCAGTGGGGGCAAGGAAAATTTTGTCCCATTGTCAAAAATGTACTTTAAAAGAACACAATTAGTTTCCTAAAAATAGCACAGTCAAAAGGTCTGCTAACAATCTTGCTATGTTTTCCGAACCCCCAAAGATAGCTTCTGTGAGTCCTTTAAAAAGTATCTTTCCAGGTTTAAGTGCTTGGAAAAAATGATGTGAACGGGTGCCCTTTGCACAGAGACGGTAATCAGGTGGCTGGTAGATAGGAAAGAACAAATCCAAATTTACAAGCTGGGGCAAAATGTGCTCTCACAAAGCTATCTTTTCAAGACTTTTCTAAAATAAGAATGGTGTTGGAACCAAGAAAGTGTATAAAAGAACTTCATGAATTTCTATACATACACCTAAACATAAAGCGTTTCAATATGTTTCACAGCAAGAGAAAAATACAGGCCAGATTATACAATTCTTCTGTGTACACCAGACGGTTGTAAAGAAAGATCAGCTCAAAGGCTTTGGAAGTTTGAACCCGACTTGCCACCTTCTTTTCCCTCATCTAGTAAATTAAAATCGACCTGACTAGCACCCGGTTCTCAGAGTTACCCAGTGTTTAAGTTCCCATCCCAGGTGAAGACTGCTGTATCTTCCCATTTCTGAGGTCAAAGAAAGAGTCCCATGCACCTGTAACAGGAAAAACATACTCCACAGCTACTTCTGTAAAAACCAGACACTTGGTCCATGAAGTTTGCCGTCAAAATCTGTGGGCTGTGTGGGATGAAACTCTCTCATGTGGGAGAAAAACCCTCTTCAAATATTTCCTCTGGGGAATTAATTGCACAAGACCACAGAGAGACGACAAACCAAAGCTGGCAGTCAGGAAACCAAACCACTATTTCAGCCCTTAAGGTTCTTAAAGTAAAAGAGGAAAAGTTTCACTTTTTTTTTTCTTTTTTGGTTTGTTTATATCGTTTCACTTAAAAAGGGGAAACTCACCAAAGCTGTAAATAATCCTTCACCATTAAAGAAAGTAGAATCATCAGAAGTTTAACTGAGGTTCTTTTAAAGCTATTCTCCATATCATTTGCATAGCAAAAGAAATAATGAAGATATACTAAAATTCCGTTGACATGGAGGGAATTCAGGGCTATTATTCAAATGAAAGACTTACCCGGAAAGCTTTGTGTCATGCAAAATTTTGCTTCATTGGAAAAAGTTATTGCAAGGAGTGTGGTTTCCTTAAAGAAAATGATATAAAATTACTATTGGCCAATAGTATATGACCTGAGCATATTAAAATACCTTTCATCTGGAGCCACAACGCAGACTGCTTGCTTCGTATCTGATGTAATTGGGTAATCAACCACGACAAGAGCACAGGTATGGGACAAGGCCAAACCAAATGTGTGGCGGGTCCAAGTTAATTCTTCTTTTATGGTATTACCGAACTCATGCCACCATCACAAGGGTGAAAAGACACTACTTCATTCACCAGATTTCCCTTGAGGGAAGTTATCTTTCCTGAGAGAAAAAAAGAGACAGAGAGAGAGAGAGAGAGAGAGAACGTGCTCCCAACGTAAAAGAGCTCCTATTATTCCTAAATTTGGGATGAAAAGTGTTCTCCCAGAGTTTGCTTCTGCTTTTCCTGGCAGCTGATCCACTCTACCAGCTATGAACCACTTAAGAATAACGGCCTCCCCCTTGTGCCATCAAGTTCAGCACCCTAAATAACTGGGTGAGATCATGGAGATCTCTCATGACCTAACTTTCCCAGGGCCCTTTACTGGACTCTTAAAGTGATTCTTTCCATATAGCATACACATCAGGCATGATGACTCTTCTCTTAAGTTTTTAGAAAAAGCAGTGCTGGGGTTTCATTTAGTTACCCCAACATCTCCCCTTTGCACCCGGTATGGAGAGCTCACGTGAGTCTTCTCTTTGTGCCATTATATAGCTGCTCCTGGATTGGGTTCATGGCCATAACCTAAGCGACACCGTTTCGGCAGGCTTGCTCGACTCCTTTAATGGTTCTCAAAAAAGTAAAAAGGAGCAGCTGCATGTTTCACTAGAGACACAGGGAAGGTGTACCACCAATTTCAAGGGCCTGCTATACCTAGGGAAACACACATTTGAGATTTTCTACTACTCACAATTCTAAAGTGATACTCTTTCCATGACCAGCAAGTATCTCCCACTTTCTTCCATTTATGCTACAAAAGTCAAAGAGAAGAGAATGGGGATGGGGATGAGAGTGAAGCCAGGAAGAATCTCTCATAGAAAGTGCTCTAGAAGAAGAGAAAGAGCAGAATCTCTTCCCAGTGCAACTTCTTTTTGCCTTTACTGATGTGGGACGTGAAGAGATGCAGAGGGGCAAATATTCATATGTGATCTTGGCTTCTGTCTTAAATCAATAAAAGTATTTCTACTAATACGTTAAAATCTATCTCTGCTGTGTCCTTCTGGAGCAGAGAATAGCCCAGTTCTAAAGACAAAAACGATTTCAGGTCTGCCCCCATTAAAACCCATAGGACCTTAACAGTCACAATTTTTAAAACTATACAATGAGCACAAAAATCCTCAGAACATTAATGGGTTGTTCACATCAACAAACCCACTTTCTCAAAGGGCCCAATGGTGGGTAATTATTTGCAAGTGAGAAGTTAGAAGTAACTGTTTACTCCTTCTTATCTATGGTCACCCACTTTTGGTATGGCAACTTGCAGAGTGATGGAGATGTGGACCTATTTCCCAACCTCTGGTCCTCCCAGTAATCCTTTCTTCATGCGTTGGTTTCTTTCTCTTCCACCGAGGCTTCATAAACATACACACACATAATTTAAAGAAAGTACAGATCTTGAGACTAGAACTCAGTCTTCTGAGAGTGCACTGTTCTCATTTATTGAGTGAAAAGGAAAACAAAAGGAGAGGAGAGGAGGAGATGAAGGGGAAGAATGGATGTTCTTTGGAACTTAGAGAATGTTTTACTTTAGCATTTTGTGAAATGGACCTCTTAGTACCCAAAGCATCTAGAATTTAAAAAAATAAATAAATTTTTAAAAAGATCAACTCACTAGTTGTTACAAAAGGCTAAGGTTATAATTAAAAAGATCTTCAATGACCTGGCAGTCATTAACAGCAGTTTACACCCCCAGTACTGAATGAAAGCTCTGCTAAACTTGCCTTTTCCAGAGTGAAGAGTGGGAAAGAAAATTAACCACATTTCAGCACCAACAGAGAAGCCACTAATCAAACATTCCATTATCGCTTTGGTAACTGTGTTTGCTGTTTGAGGAAGGAGGTTCTTTATAGTCTATTCTCAAGCAAATAGTTTTGCAGGAAGGGGGTTAGACGGAGTCACACAGGGTCAGAATGTCTATAATCTGGGGGCCCTGTGGACACAAATCCACAAAGCCACTGAAATTGCGTGACACCAACTGAAGTGACTGAAACAAAAATGTTCCTGAAAACTGATTACAGAGAGTAATTAGCTAAAATAATACTGAATTCTAACTGTTTAATGTGGCATAACAGCAAAAGCAACTCACAGCACCTCTAGCGGATTATATACAAGACTAAAATACACCTGAGGGCTCACCTTCAGTCTCCTCTGTTAATTTTGGGTTCATTGCCATCGTTCTTCCTAGAAAATGAAAACTTCCATTCTCTCCTTCAGCATAAGATCTCTTTTCAATTACTACAGATTAAGTTCCTGGAGTACCACTCATACTTGTGGATTTTCTCATTACCAAAAGTCTCATACTTCTCTTAAACAGGATGTAAATTTTCACTCCAGCTAATAAGAGGGCTTTACATTTTTGTAAACCTTAATTCATCTATCTAGAAGAAAGGTAATTTAAAATTGCTGTTGCCTCCAACAGGCCCTTCTGAATGACGTTTCATACTCTAGTCCCTTTTCTAATTTCTTGGGTATTATACTTAGAGAATAACAGAGTATAAACACTGGAAGGATCTTTGGAGCTAATATTAACTAAAGTTAATTTAACAGGTGAGAAAAGGTCAGAGAGGTTGATGTCATGCCGAAGTTCACCCAGACATGTGTAGCAGAACTAGGGCTCCAGTTTAGGTAGCCAAACTCTTTGAGCAGTGCTCTGTCTCGGCTAACCAGAGTGTGTTTCCCCAATACAGTATGTGCCAAAGATGTCTTAAAGTCTCGTTTAAATATTTATGTGACAGAACAAATGTATTATTTTGTGATGGTTTAAGAGCATAACGTTCTTCTTCTCCCACCCAATAGACAATGTGTTGACAATATAACCACCTTACTCCTTCCCAGGTCTTTAATGCAAAAAAAAGGCAAAATATGCATAAATCACAACCAGAGGAAACTTTGAAAAACAGACGGATTGAGGAGTGTAAGCATGAAATATGTTGTGTCAGAGGAGAGGGGTCAAGGGCCCAAGAATATAGAGACAAGATAGTGCAGCAAAAAGGGCTCATTCCATCTGAGACAGAAGAGGAAGAAACTCCGTAGAATTTTGAGGTACTAGAGAAGAGATTTTTAATATGCCTGATCCAAGAGTCTCTCAAATGTTTGGGAGATAAAATCCTATTTGGGTCAGGCTCCTTTCGGTACAATGCCATTTGAGGACTGACTCACAGGGGTAAAAGCTTTACAAGTATTACATCTTATTAAAATTCTTCTTAACCCTTGACTGGGAAAAGGGCCTCATTTGACCTCTAACTCAACTGACCTAGCATACTAACTCTATAGACGTCAAGGCATCAAAATGTTTTTCTATTAAGATAACAATATAATTTTGGGTGATACATAAAGTTGTTCCAATATAGAAAATGATGAAGGTAGAAAAGAATATTCTTGTATCATTTCTGGAAATAATTTACCCTGAATAAGTGGACAGATGTTACCCCAGATGCTTCTTCACTTTTCTCTAAAGCCTGACAATTGTTTGCATATCTTTGAAATAGTACTTGTGTTTCTGAAATTGATTTATTGTATGTTAAAATTTACATAGTCTATGACTAAGCATCATCGTGAAAACATTCTTTTAAGTAAGTCTCTTGAAGACTGCCTCTCTTAAGCTCTCTATTGATGTGTTTACATCACAGGATATTTAGGCATTGGCATCATTTGATGTGCTGAGATTAAAGACAATCACTTCATGTGCTACTTTTCCAAATCTAACTGAAAAGGCTTGGGTGTGGATGTCAGCTGTTGGCTTCTCCAGGAAATAAAATGTGTCCAGCCTGTTAAGGCGCTTCCCCAGCCCTCTCTGTGAACTAGATAAAACAGCTGTTTTTCGGAAAATCTGGGCCAGTGACTTCCATAATTCAGGCTTCGTAGTACCAGGGCAACTATGGCTGGTTTATGCAGAAATTTTATGCGACCCAGCAGCAGAGTGGGTAAGTCACAACTGCTTTCAGTTCAACAGGAAGACAGTGAATCCTAAGAACTGGTTCAAGAGCATTGTCCTGGGGCAGCTGGGAGACATTTTGGCAACTATTATCCAGTTTGGTATGTTCCTCCAAGGATCCTGCCATGTGCACTCAAAAGATAATCTAAACTTGGTTCATAAATTCAAAGTGATGACTGTACATTATTCTATCTCTTTAAAGATCTTTACTTACTGATAATCTAGTCTTAAAATCCAGCGGTCATGGTGTTCATCCATGCTATAAATCCAAAGAAGTGACCTCCTATTAAAAGGCAGATGCAAAGTAAGCCCAAGACTGACGTGAAGCGAGACACTAGGTTGAGCTAAAAATTTGTGGCTTAGGTGGCCAAAATCGAGGTTGGAAAAAATAGCAGATAAAAAAAGAGGTACAGAGAAAGTATGCTATTGGTTATATAACTCCTGATTTAACCGGAGTTCCCTTCCTAGCTCCCAGTTTATTTTAATCCAATGTTCAAATGAGTGGGGAGGAAAGTCAATGACCAGTAGAGGGAGCCACGGGGCTGAGTGTCTCAAAAACAAAACAAAACAAAAAACAAACAAAAAACTTGACTTGTACAGGAGGGGGCCTTTAGAGTTGAATTTTTCCTGATAAAAGGCAGTGCCAGGTGTCCTTTGTAGCCAGTGGCTAAAATATACTAAAGGAGTGTATCACATTGGTGGTTTTCTTTAAAAAAAAATAATAATAATAATAATAATAATAACCAATATAAGCCTCTAGGAATAAATCACCTGCATTTCAGCAATGCCAGAAATGTCCAGGCTTGTAGAGGTTTGTTTGAAAGAAAACCAAAGCAATCTTAGAAAATGTTCTTTCCAAGGCCACCACCAGCCAAGAGTAAATGCCCAAGACTAAATGCTCAACTCAGTAAAAAACAAACCCTGGCAGCTGGGGGTCGGTGAGAGGAGGGCAGGGAAGCTCAGGCGCTGAAAGTTCATGAGCTTACAAGGGGAGGCCTGGTGCCCTGCCATGCCTAGTCCTTCCTGATGACAGGAGTGGGAAGGGAGCTGGGAAGAAGAAGGAGGCAGAAATGGGCCAAACAAGGTTCTCTGAGATGGCCCCAAACCTGCACTGTGGGATCCGGGTCTCTCCAAGGAAAGGCCAGAGCCTTGCCGAGAGTGAAGTGAATACCTTTCCATTGAACGTTTCCATTGCACAGCTGTGTTGGGGATGGCTTGTTAAGACTTGAGACACTTGCATAATTCAGAACCCTTTGGGGGATAGAGATCAATTAGGACCATAAAAGAAAAATCCCTGGCACACCAGAGAAGGGCTGCTTGCTTTGTACAACATTCACTAGGACATTCACAGGAATACAGAACAATCCTCCTTCTAAGTCTATGTCTGATGTCAGTAGAGATGAACCTATGAAGTTGGTATGCAGAGGCCTACGAAGTCCCCATTTGAGAAAATCATGTGTTTTAATCTCAAAAACACCGTGACTTTTTCTGGGGTCTTAGGAAAGTCATTTCATCTCTGTGCCTTAATGTATTTATCTTAAATAAGAGAGCAGTTTTCAAATAACCACTCTCTTTATCATTTAGAGACACTTGAGATCTTGCCAATTTTTTTTACAGAATGATGCTACTTAAGCATACATTGTTTCTGTTATTTGTGTAGTGAATGGATTATACTCATAACACCTGGTAATGGCTCATAGTGTTGTAAACAAAATCAAGTCAAAACGGAATAAAATTCCAAAAAATCACTTAACCTTTCAAGACATAGCACGAGCATTTTTGTTTCTTAAAATACAAAGGACAATTCCTTGTGTTTCAAAGAGCCAGACAAGGTCAAGTGTAAGTAGAAAAGGGAAAAGAAAGAATTAAATTATGGCTTAAGAATCTCAAAAGGCCTCTGTGTTCACTTGTCCATAGTTTGACATTAATTAAAAGCTAATTCCCCCCACACAAAAAAGTTTTTTGTTTTAAAATTCTGTTTTAACTAAAGAAAGATGATATTTTTAATAATGATATTATATTATGTAAAATCTGAATGCTGAGTCTTCAACATTTTCCAAAGTGTGTTTCAAAAACAGCAGTACTTGAGATATTAACATGTGTTTATACAGAAAAAGCTTCTATGGTCAAATAATTTTAGAAATACTCAATGAAACAATATGATCAGTTCAATTCACTGCAAGTTTCACAAAGACCTTAATATGCTAATTATATTTTCATTTTTCAAAAATGTGACAGTAAATCGTGTGCCCTAAACTTATTCGCTGACAAATCTTCTCAACCTGAGAGCATCTCTTGGGACTGGTATTCTGTGGAACAAATTGGGAACAGTTTAGAAATCACTGTCCTCTTCATTATTTCAAGATCTGCTGGGACATGGTAATTTCAGTGTTGCTAGTTATTATGTAATATACATTGAGCGTTAGTATAGATTATGTGCTATGCCAAATCATAAAGTAAGGTACAATCCCAATGTAATTTCCATAACCAGTTGAAAATGAAACAAAAGAAGATGAATGTGTCTTGGTTCAATGGCTCAGTTCTTCATAATAAAAATAATGGCAGAAATGCCAGAATAATTTAAGTGTTTTAAAAATCTAGATAGAAAGATAGATGATGGAAGGGAGGAAGAGAGGAAGGAAGGAAGGAGGAGAGAAAGGACATTGGACAGGTTTAAATGATCTGTTCCTTCCTTCCTTCTTTCCCATTGTCTAGAGATTGTGTGTAGAGAAATGACCATCAATAAGCAATAAATTCGATAAATGAAGAGCCTATGTAATTTCACAAATTAGCTCAGCAATCTCTGATCTGGTAATTCTGTGTCACCTTAACCACTGATAATAACTAGGATCACTAGCCAAACTTATTCCTTGAGCATTTACTTTCTCACCATAAATAGGAATCTAATTCTCATAACAGGATCACACTTACTGGTATCCTAGTATATCTTGCTATATCAGGGATTATTTGGCTTATTGATGACACTCAGACCTCCAACTCCTATTAAATTCCCTGTTCCTTTTAGGGCCATACTCTGGGAATTCTTTTTCCCCTCCACAAAGATAATGCCCAGAGGTCAGTATCCTAAAAATGTGAGACTGGAGCATCCTCTCCTTTAAGAAAATAAGTATTTCACAGTCATCCAAACAAGCAGCTCAAACTCATCATTCGTAGTTATAAAAATAGATACTATTGATTGTCTAACAGGATCCGACATTGTATCATTATCTCTGTTCCTTATATCAACCCTATGACAGCAGTATTATCATTCTCAATTTTCTTAATTTTTAGTTATTTATTTATTAGAGGGAGAGAGTGAGCGAGCCCAAGTGGGGTAGAGCAGAGGGAGAGGGAGAAGCAGATGCCCCACTGAGCAGGGAGCCAGTGTGGGCTCGATCCTAGGACCTGAGATCATGACCTAAGCCGAAAGCAGGTGCTTAACCAACTGAGCCACCCAGTCTCGCCATCATTCTCAGTTTAGAGATGAGAGAAATGGAGCCTCTACTTGGCCAAGAGGCTTGTCCAGGGTCACACAGCTAGCAGGTGGCAGAGCCCGTATTCCCATCACGGTCACACTCCACACCACTCCTCCACACTGTCTTTCATAGTGTCTTCTAGTGTCATAAAAGGGAGAAAAAACATCAATTCCCTGTAACAATGTCTCTGACTCATAAAGAAAGTGAGAGAATTCCAGTGGCTCTGTTCCTAGACACTGCCGACTGGCTCTGTTTCTTGTTTAGTACTGTGATTTTAATTTCTTTCTCTTTTCTGTATTTTTTTCCTAAAAGCATGCTGTCATTTTGGAGCCAGAAAAATAAGGGCTGTGTAACTAGAAAAACCAAAAAAAAGCTATCATTTCTCCCTAGAGTATTTGTAAGGGCTAAGGTTTCTCCATAAATTCTCCCCAAGTGATCCCAAGTTGCTTGGCATCAGTCTGGGAGAGAGAGTGACAACCTAGCATGTCATTCCTAAGGCGGTAGAAATTCCCATGATTATATGAGGAACAGACAGAACAAAAGCATTACAACACGTTAAACGAACTTGAATCTGGCTCGTCAGATCATTCTCTTTGGCGTTACTTTTAGTATCATCCATAGCCAGATGATGAGAGTCAAGACAACTTAAATGATTCCCTCAAGCCATGAGAGTCACCTAGAAAAATGTCTATATTGTCTACACCTGCTGTTTAACTGATATATATGGGTATATACGGAAGTAAGTATACCTCGAACCCTTCCTCTGTGCCGTGCCAAAGACTAAAGAAGAAACAAGGGCTGGTTCTTTCCCTATGGTCACATTCTGTATACTTATTTTTTTTTGCCTTTGTCCTTGACCTTCCCTTTCTGCATGTGGTATTCCTTAGTTAATCTACTAAATTAAGATTCCTCCTCCAAGATTCAGATCCTCCAAGATCTGAATCGAGTATCTTCTGCTTTGAGAAGACATGCCTACACCCCGCCTGCCCCAGGCTACACTGTACAGCTCAGCCATGCTCCCTAGCCCTCTGTGCATGGCCCTGTCATGGCCATGTCCACACTGTGATAGCATCGGCCTCTTCTATGTGCAAGACTGGGAGCTCTTTGCCAAAGGCTTCAGGTCTTCCTTATCTCTGCATCCTCAATACTTAGCACATAATAGAAACCTAATAAATGTGAAAAGGAGGAAAGGAAAAAAGGGACCAGGCAATAGAATACAGTGACGGTGAATGAGAAGCCTTTAAATGCACTTTTCTCTATCTCCATAGATTGTTCCAAGAAGACGCAATTTTACCTAAGTCCATTCACACCCGGGCACACACAATTAGGTTACTAGTGTGACACTTTTTGTTGTGTTACGCCTCTGGAGCTAACCATGGCGCATGGGATGAACTTCCATTGGCAAGCTAATATTAAATATTAGCCTTCTATCTACGAAATTACATAAAGAAAAATTTGTTGGGTGATGCCACACTCCCAGGACTGTTAGTACTCTGCTCAGAAATATTAGTGGCATTATGAAACATGGAACAAACACCTTAACTTGCCAGTCAGGTACCTTAACCTCTCTCAACTCAAACCACCTTTCCGTCTTCATCCCTCTTCAGTCTACAGCAGGAATCAGACCTAAACCACAAATGCTATTATTCCCCCAAACATCCTCTTTCCTTTTCTCTACTGAATGTCTCCCATTGTTCTTAACACTTGACAAAATAACCATAAATTCAAGGTCTCGTTAAAGTCTTCCCAAATATTGCAGCCTGCACTGATTCTGGTTTATATTCAACTGACAAGCAGTTGCTACAAATGTCACTTACATGTTGCCTGTACGCAAATCAGAACTGTCTGCTAGAATATTCTGTAGTGAAGAAATGTGCCCTATCTGAGCTGCACAAATGATAGCCACCAACCACATACTGGAAACTGAGCACTTGAAATGTGGCTAATGCAAGTGAGGTCCTAAATTTTTAAATTATATTTTATTATAGTCTCCTTAAATTTAAAATCAAATAACCACGGTGGATAGTGCCTACTGTATTGGACAACATTGGACAACAAAAATATTTACATTTTCATGTGCCATGTCTTATATCCCTTGATGACCACATAAACTACTGAAAAAATTGAATAAGATGCTTTTCTGTATCCTGAGTGAATGTCATGACCACAGTAGTGTTCTTTAAATATTGTGTTCAGTGCATGGCTTTCCTACCATGCCTAGCATTCCTGCCTCTAATCATTATATTATCTTAAAGAAGTCCCCTTCCCTACATGTATAATTTTAATAAAACACTACAGATGGTATTTCCTTTTTTTTTTTTTTTTAGTGACTTTAACTCACAGAGAATGGCACTGTAGTGTTATCTAGATCCTTTATCACCATACAAACAAAATGAGATAAAGAATGATTTGAAGGGAGTCTTTCGAAAAGAAAGTTCTATTATACATTGCCATCTCTTCTCTTTTCCCTTTTATGGGGAAAAACACATTTTAAATACCTGTTCATAGATTTGCTTCAATTTTCAATACAACTATTTCTACATAAAAAAACTGTCTCCGGGTGTCCAAAACAAGTTCAGTAAGAGATTTTTGCCTTTAACTCCCCCTGAAATCCCATGACTCTTTGAAGGAAGGTAGTTCTTTTTTCTTTTTTTTTTTTTAAGATTTTATTTATTTATTTGACAGAGCGATCACAAGTAGGCAGAGAGGCAGGCAGAGAGAGAGGAGGAAGCAGGCTCCCTGCTGAGCAGAGGCAGGGGCTGGATCCCAGGACCCTGAGATCATGACCTGAGCTGAAGGTAGAGGCTTAACCCACTGAGCCACCCAGGCACCCCGGAAGGTAGTTCTTTATCATAGATTTTCCCAGAGCATTTTTGTCCCTATTTCTAGTGATCAAGCCGAGGCTCTTGGAAGAAGGCTAAACCCTCTACCAGAAGGTTGAGGGAGGTCACATATCTTTGGAATTTAACAATGATGTGCCCCTGGCACTTGCTTGGCTTACCAACAGCCCTTCAGGAGTCATCATGCCAACAGGCCAACCACGCAATAAAATCCTGTGCCTGGCAAAGCCAAGAGCAAAGTGATCAAACAGTCTGGCTGCAGATTAGATTCTAACTTATTAATAAGCCTTCAGAAAATAAACCAGAGTGAGTCTTTAACAGCAACAGTTTACAGGAGATGTTTAATGATTTCGGAGGTCTGCCACACTGCATGCCTTCCTTCTGACTCAGGGAAGAGCAGGACAGGGGCAGAAGACACGCTCAAGAAGCCAGAGCCATCAGCTGTATCTTTTCCATTTACAGCTAAGTCTATTTAGAGTGACTGGAAAAATTTTCAATGAAAACTTTTTTAAAATAATAAAATAAAAGAATTTACCCAGCTATGATGAGCCAGACAACATCAAGAAATAATTATGAGTGTGTATTTTCCCCTGCCTTGTAAAGTATTTACAAATTATAGCATGAACAAGCTCTAAAGTAAATGGTAAAGATAGCAATAACATTTAACTTGTAAATTTTTTATATTTAGCCATAAAAGAATCACCATGTTTAAATCACATTTGAATACATATAAATAAAATTCTCATCTGCAGACGTGAGCCAGTGGCTACAGGAAGAATCCATGACTCCTTTTCAACACGGCAAGAACACTGGAGAGGCTTAGTACCTGGTTTTTATAAAATAGAATTCATTATCACCACATCAGCAAAAGTGTTAGTAAGTATCTTAATTTGGAAACTTTAAAAAATGAAGAGAGTGATACTGACAATAATAAACTCTGTAGAGAAATTTACTATTTATGACGTATTTTATATACATTCTTTCATTTGAATTAGACAGAGGAAGATTTTATCTACGTTTTACACTTGAGACAGTGGAGGCTTAGAAAGATTAAGTAAATTTCACATCATTTAGATAGTGAATGTTTTGAGCTAGAATATGAAGCTGAATCATTGAATCCTCAAACAGACTCCCCGCTGAGTGCATATTCTCCAGCTCAGGGCTCAATCCCAGGACGCTGAGGTCATGACCTGAACTGCAATCAACCAACTGAGCCACACAATCCATTTTAAACCTGCCTATAATTTTTGAAGCCCCCTTTTCATTAATGCCAAAATATATGTCCTTTATGGGGGAAGAAAAGAAAAGATCTTAAATCATCTATGAAAAACTGTTCTAGTGTCACAAATAAAAATGCTGAGCTGGACATGAAAAGTCATGGGATCAAGTCCCACTTTTGCCACCAAACAAATGCAGCCACCCTGGCCAAGACAGTGAGTCTCACTGAGTCTTTCTTTCCTCTGCTCCAAAATAAGTCTACGTCTCCTGACTGTAATGAATGTTAAATGAGATAGTATGTAAAAAAAAAAATGTCTGATGCTCATAAGGTGCTCAGGAAAGGTCATTTGATAGTAATCACTACCAATTACAGAATGCTTACTTAAATGTCAGCATGATGGCCCCTTTCCTGAGTAGAAGCTTGGAGCATTTCTTTCTACATATTGTAGATAAGGGCACTAAGGATCTTTACGCCTTGTAGTTCGTTTGATGAACTCTGGACCCCCCCTCCAGAATGAGGCTGTAAACATGTCATGGTGGCAGTGTGGGCTCTTTATGGGCTGATCAGTATCTCTGGTCTTTGGGGTTTGGGGTTGGGGGAGGGAAGAAGGGTTGTTTTTTGTTTTGTTTTTGTTGTGGTTTGCTTGCTTGCTTGCATTAAATGGCACTGCATCCCTCTTCCCCCAAGGGAGGAAAGTCCATGATTGCACAGCCCCTTCCCAGTTCAAGGCCTCCTCCTTCTCATGGCAAAACCCGTCATGTGCAGACAGCTGTGGCATCACCAGGAAAAAGATGGCTGTCCTGGGTATCTCATCTAAGGTCTTAGCTCATCCTACAGGCTTCTGGAGTTTTGTGCTGCTGTATCCTTCAGTACTCCCACCGAGGCTGCCAGGGTTCCAAATGCATCCTGGCCCCTGCATTTTGATGCTGTAATATGCCTTGTTAAGCCAAATACATGCTTCCTATAACATTCAGTTGGCATTGAACATCAAATCCTCCCTTACACATCAAAAATCCTTCCTTACATGCATTTCATTTTCCTGATAAAAATGTCCTAATTTGGGGGGCGCCTGGGTGGCTCAGTGGTTTAAGCCGCTGCCTTCGGCTCAGGTCATGATCTCAGGGTCCTGGGATCAAGTCCCACATCGGGCTCTCTGCTCGGCGGGGAGCCTGCTTCCCTCTCACTCTCTCTGCCTGCCTCTCTGTCTACTTGTGATCTCTGTCAAATAAATAAATAAAAAATCTTTAAAAAAAAAAAAAGTTCTAATTTTTTTTTAATCCCTATGCCTCAATCATCAAGAAATCTTTCAATCCAGGCTCCTTCCAAAAATGGTTCTAAGAAACCCAAAGTTACAATAAGGAAAATTGTAAGCTATAGTGGAATGCATTTTAGTTCATAAAGACAAAAGAAGACGGACCACAAGAGTTTTAAAAGACTTTGTCTGTCAAATTCAGTTTCCCTAGTTTTGTTTCTTTAGGACTCCAATCTCAACCTCACTTGTTCATTCCTTCAACACATAGATACTGGGGACCTACCATGTGCCAAGCCCTGTGCTAGACATATCTCCACTCAAGATCTGCAGCTAAAAGGCATAGAAACCAACAGAAAGCCACTTGGAGTATAAATGCACAGAGAATCTAAGAACCCCCTTCTTTATCTTCAAAGGGAAGGCCACTTTTTGTGTATTTTCTACACTAGTCAAAGTGCTCTGAGTATTCTCTGAAGCCATTGCCTCTTACATCCCCACTCAGTGAAGATTCTGACTCAATGTCAAGGGTAATAAATTTGAACACCATCCTGCTCATTAGGTGCCAAAAAAGTGGTAAGTCAGCACTTTAATAGACGTATCTCAGACATTCAACACATATACATATTAATGTACAAAAGAGTAAACTGACTTTTTTTTTTTAAGATTTTATTTATTTATTTGACAGACAGAGATCACAAGTAGGCAGAGAGATAGACAGAGAGAGAGGAGGAGGCAAGCTCCCTGCTGAGCAGAGAGCCTGATGCGGGGCTCAATCCCAGGATCCTGAGATCATGACCTGAACTGAAGGCAGAGGCTTTAACCCACTGAGCCACCCAGGCACCCCAGAGTAAACTAATATTTACTAATTTTACTAATTTTAACTAATATTCTTTCAAGTAAAATTATCATGAATTTTTAATTTTGCCAGAGAGATGCAATTGATACTAATGGTCCTAGAAAGGACACTGAGAGATCCCGAGGTCCTGGAATAGGGTCAGGTACTTTATTTCCAATAAACCCTTGTTGGATGAAAACTATCTGAATCTCTGCGAAAAAACAACTTTTCCCGAGCCAAATCGTAAATTAAAATGTATGTTACGTACATTTTCATAACCTAGAATTTTAATTTCTGAAAACTTCAGCCCTACAGAATACAACTGAAGACAAAAAAGAAGTCAAACATGCTCAGTTGCTCAGTGGTTGAAACAGAGTGGTCATTAAGGTTTATACTCATAAGCCATCACATGAACTTCTCACTTCAAAATTATTTGCTTCCACTTTGCAAGTCATCATAATGAATTTGGTTCTCTGAGTCCTCACATCAGAACTGTCTTGAGGTACCTCATTAGAATAGGGAAAAGGGCTACAATAAATAAATGCACTTCCATGGAAGTTTGGAAGCCTAACAATAAGGGAAGAGAAAAGGAAACTATAAAAAGATAAGTGTTTTTGAAGCATAATGGCATTCATTGAGGAGACAAGTAGCTATATAGCCTTAGGAAGTTTCTTTCTTTCTATCTTTCCTTCCTTCTTTTTTTTTGAGTATTTTATTTATTTATTTATTTAAGAGAGAGAAAGTGTGTGCACGCACACACATAAGAGGGGCAGAGGGAGAGGAAGAGAGAAAATTTCAAGCAGACTCCCCGCTGAGCCAGAGAGTTTGACATGGGACTCTATCTCATGACCCTGAGATCATGACCTGAGTCAGATGCTTAACCATCTGAGCGACCCAGGCACCCTGACTTAGGAAGTTTCTGAGGGAATCACTAAATCACAGCTGAATATAATTATTGACATACTTAGTGGTGTCTATAGGAATTAAGAAAATGTCATGTTTTTAAATAGATCCTATCAAAAGAAACATCTTGGTGCTCACAGATGTAAAAATATCAGCTTCGGGAAATGTTTAATTATCCAAAATATCTCATTCTCTAAAGATTTGGGGCAGCTGAGTAAGCACATACATACACAATTATGCATACGAATTATATGAAGTAGAATTCATGGCAAGCTAGAAAATTTCATGTCCTTAACATGCAGTATAACGGATTATTAACTTTTTGGTTGTCAGCTTCCAATAAAAGCATGATCAAAGTGGTTACCTGGAATCAAAACTTTGAGTTCATGCTTTCTTTTCATCTACTGCAGCCGAGACCAGGGAAATTACCTCACTGCTCAGTGACTCAATTTATCTATTTGTATAATGAGAAAAACAAAAGCTTACCTCACAAGGGTCTGGTGGTCTTTGTTCCTGTTTCAAAGCTTGGAAAGGCTTAATATAAATCCCAATAACAGCCTGGTTTAGGGTTATTATTTTTTAAGCAAACACCCCTCAAGGAAAAGATGCAAACTAGTCCTTCCCTGCTTTTCTTTCCTTACAATCTTTCCTTTCCAAAGATCACCACAAAGAAACAAAGAGCCAAACACACTGACTCATGTATTTTTCTAATAGTGTTGTGGTCAATTTGCTCCCGCATAAAAAAGTAGTAGTGCAGCTTTGAACTCTGGGTTTTGGAAGGCCAAGAGTGGAAAAATGTCTTTAGCAGCAAGAACGACATATTCCAAATCTGTCCAGTGTTAGAAAATTCTGATTGAGTGCGCAGTTCCCATCAAAGCCTTTTGTGTTATCAGAACTTTCTGACAGAAGAAGGGGCTGAATTTTGCCTTTTGATGAAATGTTGAATCGGGTGTTTTTTTGTCATGTCAGACCTTACTCATTCAAGCCTTAAGATGGTTTCTCAGTTTGAACTTGCTTTTACGAAAGATGGGAAAATGGAGTGACTTTATGCCTGGAAAAGTTGGCTCCATCCTTCTTTGGGAGGAAAAGTTCTACATGGTTCAGAAAGCTGAAGGTGTACTAAGAGTCTTCACACAGATTTCGAATACAGCGGGTGGTTATTACATTCCGTCATTGATCAGATGTCATGCTTTTTGTTTTCTTAGATGTTGTTCTCTTAAAGTCTCTTACAATCTAATATAGTCATATAAGTTTGTAGTCCTATAACATTATGAAAGTACATTCACAATTGGAAATATATGTGTATATAAGTCTTGGTACATTTCTAAGTGGCTGGTGAAGTTCTTTGGCTACTAAGGTTGAGCAGCTGGCTCCTCCTACATATCACCCAATTGAAGAATTTATCTCAGTACTAAAATCTTATCACCCAAAGTACTTGAAGGACATCTCGGGTGTCTTCACTCTTTTCTCCCTGGGAGGAAATTTCCATAAAAACACTCTCAACATACTGTTCCCCACCACATATCTTACCTGCAGACCATCCTGCCCTTTGCTCCTTCCCTTCTGTTACAGTGGAAGAGATATTGCTCCCATATTCCCTGGATGTTCCTTAGCCACCCCGCCTGCCTTTGGGGGCTTCACTGAATCATTTGCATCACCTGTCTATGGTAGCTGTAGCGCTCTTTTTTAGCACAACCCAGATTGTGACTCACCTCTGCTTGAAATCTTTAAGAGAGATTTCATGGCTCTCAAATTCAGAGTCTGAACTCTTGCATGGATTTACAAGACCTCTTATGGTCTGGGCCTGCCCATCTTTCCAGATCCTTTCCTTGTCATGCCTCCCATTGTCCCCAACCCCACTCTACAGTCACATTTCTTTTCAAGTGCCATAGCTTTTCTATTTTAGGGTTTTCTTCCACACTGGTCTGTCATTCTGCCTAGAACCCTCTGCCTTCTCATCACCTCCCAACCACCTGATCATTCCAGAAGTCTTCCTTAACTCCAGGACTGGATTAGTTGTCTCCGTTGTAGGCTCTCACATTGTCCCATCACCTCTCTATGGCATCAAACACTTTCACTGTGAACGTTTCCTTAACTGACTGTCTCTTTGGCTAGTCTATAAAGGCTGTTATTACCTGAACTGAATCTGTCTCCTAAGCAGTGTGTCCCCAGCACAGGAGTCTGAGTACAGATTTTCAGTATTTGTTGAATGACAAAACAAATGAAAGATATATAAATGATCATCAGAGGAACACAGTTGAGAGACAAAGCAGCAGATCTGAGGATTAATCAGAGTTCTAGAAAAGGAGAGTGGTCAAAGTTCTGGCCAAGAAGTCAGAAATCAAGAAGTCTTGCAACCAACAGTGCAAGGTTGGAATAAAATGTCGAAGACAGGCCCTTAGCAATAATGTATTGTAAGCAAAAACTGATAATCACAATCCCCAGCCTGACTCTCTTATCCGCACCTTGGGCAAAGTTTCCTAGAGTGCGTCATGGTATGGTCCAAGGAGTACTACGTCATGAGTCCACACCCCTCAACTAGTCCTACTGACTCAGTATTTCATAGGGTGGGCCATAAATGTACATTTTAATCAATATCCCTGGGGATACTAATGCACCTAAGGTTCTAAGCTTGAAGTGAGGACAATTACAACAACTGATCAAGAAGGGAGAACAAGAATAGGAAGCAAATACCCTTCCCAGTGGTGGCTGAGTATTGTGAACCTCCAGCTGCTCTACATGTAGTATGTGACTCCTGTAGAAGGACATCTTTCACTTGGTTCATTGACGGGGAGTAAATGCATAGCTGTCTCATGGTTGGCCCTTAGAAGTTCCAGCAAGAGTCATATGTATCGGGGAAGGGCTGCTTTCATGGCATTTTAGTCATAATTCCCACTTAACTTCTCACTGTGACCTCCCTTCTCCTGTTTGAAGCATAGCCTAGTCTAATCCATCTATGCATTCCATCTGGACTAATGAGTACTTAACCAACATTCAATGAAACAATATTTCCTTGTCCATGACCTGGACAAAGGGCTAATAATAAATAACTATGAAAAATTCATTGTAAGCTATTACTCCTCTGAGAAAAACAAAAATGCCCCCTTTATCCCCAATGAGGCTGTGGTTTTAAAAGCCTTTCCAATTTTGCATTATTGTCAAAGAAAAATAATTAGATATGCCTGATTAAAAAAAAATCTAGAAAGCTCTATCTGAGGAAAAGAGGCTCACTTCAAACCAACATTTCCTGTTATGATCATATGTTCCAGGCAGTCTCATTTTTTCCTTTGGGTTTTACATATAGTTTTCTCATTTATGGGCATGCCTATAATCTGTCATGCTCACAATGACTTTTGTTGCTATTCTATCATTTATAGCTTAAGATTATTCTTCACCTTTCCCCCAAGACTCTGTTCTATCACTGGCCATTTGACGTCAGTACACTGTACCTTAAGTCCTCCATAAACCCCAATGTATGTGATGTGGGCAGGAAAAAAACTACATCTTGACTTTCCCAAAGTAGTTTGAATCAAATGTTTTAAGTATAATTGAAAACATATTTTTACAAGCAAATAGAGCCAATAAACTAGAAAAGCCATATGGAAACACCAGGCCCCACTTCTCTGGTTTTTAATCAACTGCAGCAGAGGTCCTTAGGAAGAGTGAGACATTCATGTGCCAGCATGGAATCACACAGAAGGACAAGTGGTCCTCCACCAGCATGGTTCATCTGTTAAGTGCTCTGTGCAGAAACTTTAGCAGGGAAAGAAGAAGAAACATGAAGGTCACCATGACATTTTATAACCTTCCTAATGTCAGTGTGGGGATCTCATAGGGCCTTAGTATGATTGAAGGGGAGAACTTCCCTGCCTTTGTCCGCCTCTGGTCCCCAGATATAAAACCCTGATTATCTTCCTATAATTAGTACTTTTAAAAATATAACTACAAAGGAAATATCCTCTGGACCTGGTCCTTTTCTCAATTGCTATGACATGACTCCTACCAAAAGCGTGGGCCACTGTTGCCCTTCATCCCAATGCCAGATATTTCAGCGAGCTTGGCCTTTCCAGTCCCTGAAACTAGAAGTCTCTGGTGCTGCGGTGGCGCTGGCAATGGGAAAGGATTCTGGGCTAAGAGACTGAATCCTTGGCATACACTGACTCATCTGGCATACTGGTCTCTTCTATAATTTCTCTCGCTATGAATTGGAGTGGATTTATTTACTCAGTTTATAAAATGGCACCATTCATTAAAGTAAATCACTTGAGGTAAAAGAACTAATTATAGAGCTTTTAGTCAAAGTAAAGTAAAAGCTTTTACCTCTAGGCCTGGGGGCTCAATGTCTGAGTTATAGGTTTTTACTGTATGTATTAAAGTTCCAAGGGACATGATTTGACCCAAATTTGTTGAATTGCTAACCATGATGTAACAGGCTCTTACTGTTTGAAAAACAGAGTATCTATGTATAAAAATATCCCTTTCAATGTCTATATCAATTTTTAAAATCTGTCTCTTATGCAGTGCTGATAAGGGAATGGAGATGGGGGAATGGTCATACATTTATTGGTAAGATTCTAACTTGGTACAACTTTCAGAAGTTAAAATAGTAATTCCAAGAATCTATCCTACAGAAATACTCACCTGTTTGCCTTAGGACATAAGAATAATGATGTTCATCAAAAGATAAAGTCCAGAGTGAAAAGGAAGCCTATAGAATGATAGGAAACATTGGTAAATCATATATTTGATAAGGGGTTATTAGAGAACTGCTACAAATGAACAACCAACAAAAACAACAACATTTTTAATGGGAAAAGGCTTGAATAGACAGTTCTCTAAAGAAGATAAATGAATAGCCAACAAGTACATGCATAATAAGATGCTCAACATCACTAATCATTAAGAAAATGCAAATTAAAACCACAATAAGACACCCCTCACACCCATTAGCATATCTAGTATTTTAAAAAAATGAAACCGAAAATAACAAATGTTGGTGAGGATGTGGAGAAATCAGAACCTCACACACTGTTGGTGGGAATATAAAATGCATAGCCCCTGTGGAAAACAGTATGGCAATTCCTCAAAAAATTAAAAATAGAATTATCATATGACCCAGTATACATTCCACCTCTGAGTATATACCAAAAATAATTAAAATCATGATCCTGAAGATATATTTTACACTCATGTTTGCTACATAGCAGCACTATTTATTCACAATAGACAAAAAATTGAAGTAACCAAAGTATCCACTGATGGAGGGATGAAAGGATAAATAAAAGATGGTATACATATACAATGAAATATTATTCAGCCTTAAAAAAGAAAAAAATTCTCACACATGCTATAACTTGGATGAAACTTGAAGACACTACACTAAGTGAAACAAGCCAGCCACAAAAAACAAATATTGTATGATTCTACTTACATGAGGTACCTTGAATAGTCAAATTCATAGGGAAGAATGCTTGTTGCCAGGAACCGCAAGAGATGGGGAATGGAGAGTTATGGTTTAATGGGTATAGAATGATAGTTTTGTAAGATGAAAGAGTTTGGGGATTGATTGTACAACAATATGAATGTACTTAACAGCACTCCTGAACTATACACTTAAAAATGGTTAAGATGGTGAATTTTAGGTTGTATTTTACCACAATTTAAAAAAAAAAGAAAGAAAGAAAAATGGTGTCGATTATAGTAATAGCGCCCATTGAAAAGATGTTGCATATATACATGTATTAACTTAGAAGAATGTACAGATCTATGTTTTGAATCAAAAATCAATTTTTAGGACATGATTATAATGACTGTATTAGTTTGCTGGGGCTGCCATAACAAAGTACCACAAACTAGGTGACTCAGAACAATAGAATTATATTGTCTCACACTTCTAGAGGCCAGAAGGCCAAGATCAAGATGTCTAAAAAGTTAGTTCTTTTGGAAGGTTGTTAGTGAGAACATGTTCCATGCCTCTGTGTTAGCTTCTAATGGTCTTCTGGCAATTTTCAGCATTCCTTTGCTTGTAGATGATGCATCACCCTCTCCCTTTATCTTCATGTGGTGTTCTTGTGTGCATGTTTAGCTTTGTGTCCAAATTTCCCCTTTGTATAAATAAGGACACCAGTTGTATTGGATTAGGGGCCCACCCTACTCCAATATGAGCTCATTTTAACTAATTATATCTGCACCAAACTTATTCCCAATAAGGTCACATTCTAAGGTATTGGGAGTTAGAAGTTCAACACATGAATTTTGAGAAGACACAAGTCATCTCATAACAATGATGTCCTATATGAATATATGAAGGCCTGAATGGTACCTATCAAACCACTAACTTGAGTTACCCCCTGGGAAATGCGGAGTGAGGAGAGTGCGTGCGCAGTCCTTACACTTTAATCTCCACACTTTTGAATGGATTGAAAAGTGTTCAACAAGCATGTATAACTATTGCAAATATAAGCAAGCAACTTAAAAGCTTTTAAGCTTGTAGATGTCCATCAGGGTAGATATTAGGCTGCCTTGGAGATAAGTGGGAAGAGCAACAATTAAATGATCCAAAACTGTTGGAATACTTTTCAGATATCAATGTGCAAAGCAGTAGTTTTTATATGTTCACCAAAAAAAAAAAAAAATGAAAGAAGAAAGAAAGAAAGCCTGTGAATCAGTGACAGAGTAGAAATAGCACTGCACTAGAGGTCCAGAGAGCTAGATGGAGTTCCATTTCTGGCATTAGCTGGCCATGTGACTTTAGGTTCTTAACCACACTGGCATTTGCATTTCTGTCTTTAAGTATTTATATAAAGTTCAGATATGCAGTACCTTGTCCTATGTTTATTCATATCTGGCTGATACATGTATGTTGTGCATCAGCACAAAATCTCACTGAGCCTAAAAATATCCAATCATCACCTCTATACAGTGATCTGAATGAACATAGGAGGCCATTGATCTGACCTATGTGCTTGAAGGACAGCATTTCGATGTTATGTGATCAGACAGTCCAGTTCTTCTGTTCTGCCTCTGCAAAGAGTCTATGCCACTTCCACTATTGCTAAGGGAAGGGCAGGTTCCACCACAGACCCATATGACAAACAGAGCTGAATTCTTTAAACTTGTGTCACTCCTCCAGAGCTTCTCTTTATTCCTCCATTCAATTGGGAAATCATTATTAAGTACCCACTATAATAAGCCAGGACTATACTAGGCCCTGGGGATTTGATGATCAGAAAAAATAAACTAGGTCCTTACTCAGTTCCACTAAGGTCAAGAAAACAATGTGAAATGCATTTTGGTAAAGGAATTACACAGCGTCCTGGGTGGGATGGGGGGAACGGCCTGCTGTCTGCATTAGAGGCTCCTAATGCAGACTTAAGACTTGAAAGGTTTTCCAAAGGCTTCTCTTCCCAGAATGGCATCAACTCAAGCTTTGAAATCATGAGGTAACTTAGCCTACTCCCCACTGGCTTTCCAAGAAGTCTGTTTTCCAGTTGTCTCTATGGCTCCTGGAGAAGGGCATGGCTCAAGCTGGGAGTAACCAAGCCATTGTGGTTCAGCTGCTCAAAGAAAGAGAGTGGCATCTCTGACAAAAATGTATTAGCTGTTCAGGTAGGAGAATCCATTCTGCCAAGTCCAGGTATAAAGGGTTTCAGGTATTTGACCATAAGACAAGAGGATAATGAGGAATACTGATTCTTTCCTTGTCAAAGTCAGTATCTACCATAGACTATGCCTCACTTTTACTAAACATTCCATTAAACACAAAGCATCCGTTTGGAAGTCCTCAGAGTACATGTTTATCCATTTCTCCAGTCATAGCACATACCAAGGTGATAGGGCTCACATCCCTTCTCTGTTTTTCTCCAAGTCCCTTCAGAATTCTTGTTTCCTGTCCTTATAATGTTTTCTTTAACATTGGGTTACAAAACTCAAGTAAATACACAGTTGTTGATTTTTTGTTGTTATTGTTAGATTATTTTTAGAGAGAGAAAGTGCTAGATCAGGGAGAGAGGCAGAGAGAAAGGGAAAGAAAGAATCTTCAAACAGACTCCCAACTCAGTGGAGAGCCCAATGTGCGGGGCTCGATCCTAGGACCCTGGAATCATGACATGAGCTGAAATCCAGAGTTGGCTGCCCAATCAGCTGAGCCATGCAGGTGCTCTGTTGTTGATTTTTAAAGGAGTCATGATTAAAGAGGTGGAGGCAGTGTTTTGTTTTGTCTTTCCACTGCAATATGCTTGGTAAATTTACCAAATCCTAATTAAGCTGATGTCTTAAGTCTTTGACCTTTAACTCTTATTTTCCAGCAATAACCATTGTCATTTTTTCCTATAATTGATTTCTAAAGTCATGAAAAACTTACACTAGAGGAAACAAGCTTGAAGAGAAGGGGATGAAGGTGGTTAAGATTTTTTTTTTTCTCCCACAGAAAGAGATATATCTGGGTTCCTTACAGAAGGCAGGTTTCTCTGAAACTTCTAAAAATTTAGAATATTTAAAAAATGTTTTCCTAACACACATTTTTTTAAAATAATCAGTTTAAGTTTTTTTCTAATCCTGTTCCCATTCTGTAAATTCATCTGTCATTGTTTTGTTTTGTTTTGTTTTGTTTTGTTTGTTTTTTGTGGTTTTTTTATACAGCAGAAATTGCATCAGATTCATTGATTTGGAGATTCTGGGTGCCCCTTCCTGCAGGCATTCTCAACTTTCACATGAGATTCTTGGAGCTCCTAGCTCTCTGGCCTCTGCTCACTGACCTTTGGGGAGTGGAAAGCATCCACCATCTCCCTCCTTCACACAGGAAAAGCTTCTTACCATGAGCACTGACTCCCCCATGAGCTGATGTTCTCAGTTCCTACCTCCCTATCTCATTTCCTACATTTTCTCAGATAGAGTGGGACTGGGGTGAGGGCTGATAGGGAGAAGAAGAAATGTTAAGCTTGATTACCCCATGAATGGTACTTCTGGGGTCACCCTAGTCTGGACACATTGGGCTGTGAGAAGCAATTGGTGAATTATTTTATTACCACTTCTCTGTTTTCTGCTGGGACCCTACACATCAATTTCAGTGCAACAGGAAAAGTCCCATCAACATCTTGTTATTTGTGGTACCAAAAAAATGGTCTCTCTTTTATTCCCATCACTCAGAGCCTAGCACAGTGCCTTGTTCTGTGAGCAGTGATGGAAACACTCAACAATACTTCTTAATTCTTATTATGGAATTAGGTACTTGAGACAGTGACCAGAAACTCTAGATCTCAACCTGAAAAACCTGCTGAAGTTATATTGTAGATATCATGTCATGAATCCTGATGAAGTCACAGATACATCCCACCCAGGAGGGAATTCCTAAACCCCACTCTGAACCTTCACAGGGCTGTCTCAATCAACAGAAAATCTCCCATATGGAGAAAGAATAGGGGCCATGTTTTAAAAATGAAATGCATGCTTACTGAGAAATGAAAAACAGAAACTTGATGAGACCATCTTTTATCTCTTTTTGAGCAAGCTCCTTGAGCTTCGGAACGTTTCCTTAGCTCCTGGAATCTAATGTCACCAGAGTCCCAAATGGGAAACATTTTGCCACAACTCACATTTCATAAGTAAGAATTCTCCTCCTTAAGATTTGATTCATATTGTGGGCCTCCTCACTGGGTTTTCTCCCTTTCACAACTCAGATAAATAAAGTGTGGCTGTCCATGTGGTTTTATTTTCATATTCACAGCTTCAGTGAACATTTTTGGGTCATCACTGAAAACATTAGATACATCCCTCTGTAATGTATGCATTCAGAGAACAAAGACAAACTAGTGTGGAAGTTTTGGGGAATGGGGTGGATTTATCTAATTTTGTTGGTTTCAGCTTCCTATCGAAACTTGTTTCACATCCTTATATAAACCAATTTTCCTCTCTGTACTTCCCCCACTCTCCCAGTAATACACGTCTACTTTTATCAAACAAGTGCCACAGCAATTTAAGAGAAGAGTAGTTTGGGGACACCTGGAGGGCTCCGTTGCTTAAGCACCTGTCTTCAGCTCAGGTCCTGATCTCAGGGTCCTGGGAGCCCGGAGTCAGGCTCTCTGCTCAACGGGAGCTTGTTTCTCTCTATCCCTCTGTGCTCTCTATTGCTCTCACTTTCTCGCTCTCACTTTCTCGCAAATAAATGAATAAATAAATCTTTTTTTTTAAGGAGAAAAAAAGAGTTTTAAAACAAAACTGAGGTTATGGAAGAAATCCTCTTTGTTCCACCAAAAATTTTGCAATTAACCATGTGCCCCTGGAATGTCTTCACCTCCAGTCTTCATTTTCTTCATCTATCAGTGTAAAGCCAGGCTAATTTATTATCCATTGATTGCTTATTCTATAACAGTTTCCATGGAGAGCACTTATCATATGTTACCATTTTATTTTGTATTCATAATAATGCTATATGAAAGGAATCCTAATCTGTATTTTATAGATGAAGAAATAGGTGCAAGAAGGTTAAGTAGCTTGCACAGCATGTGGTTAATTGCAAAATCTGATTTCAAACCCTCATTCATTTAATTCTAAAGCCCTGGTTCTATGTGCTATAATGTGCTATCACCTAATTGAGCTCTGTACTCCCTAAACTATTCCTTTAGGTTCTAGTTCTGAGCCATGAACTCATTGCAAGAGGCATCATTGGTAAATTATTATTGTTCGTTTTATTTCTAATAAAAATAGTACACCTTAATATTTTGTAACAACTGTCATGCCGTGAATAGTGGAGAAAAAAGAAATATACAGCCTCCTTCAGAAGACCATCTTTACTGTTGGGAAGATGTTTTTCTCCATCTGTGGCTCCCTTATAATTCCAATTTATTTTCTGTACTTTAGAGTGAATTTGATCATTGTTTCCTATCCCTCTCTTATGATGGGAAATAGTAGAACAGGATGCGCTTAGGGGGAGATACAAAAATATTGTATTGAGACACCACAAGAATGTTAATTCCTTCTTTCAGTCACCGTTTCAGGAGCTGTCTGTACAGATTAAAAATAGAAGGAATGAAATGTCCATAGATGGACACATGAGGAGCCCAAGGCTTATGTAAAAGGGTTCTTCATCATCTACTCTTCTTGCTTTTTTCAAATTTTTTTTTCTTGTGATGAGAACTTGCAAGATCTCTTTTAACAACTTTGAAATATGCAGCATCGTATTAGTAACTATAGTCGCTTTTCTGTACATTACATCCCATGACTTATTTATTTTATAACTTGAAGTTTGTTCCCTTTGACTCATTTAGCCCACCTTCCATCCTCTACTCCCCAACTCTGGCAGCCACCAATCTGTTCTCTGTAGCTATGCCTTCTTCTCCTCTTCTAAATAGCAAAAATTCAATATCACCTGTGCCTGCTTTTTTTGCCCTTAAGAAATAACAGTTAAGGAAGAGGGTGGAGAGGAAGGAAAGGTAGCTCCAACTGATAATTAACTGATTTAATCACAAATTATCTAATGTGCTTAGTAAGAATTATCTTCTCCATATGTGCTGGCTCAGAAAATGAAACACATCTTGTCCATCATGATTTTCGTATCAGCTAAACACTCAGTGAAAGGGAAGAAATATTTGTAAAGATAATACAGCATTTTTTAAAAAATTAGAAATGAATGAGAATTTGTAGACCTCTTTTTTAACTTTGGCAAAGCTATTATAAATAGCATTTTTAAGAACTGTCTGGCTAAAGCAAAACAAATGTTTCCTGTCAGTATGGAAAAAGAAATTCCTGTCTAAAATTATGTTATCGTGTTATCTGGCTTTTAGTCCACTTAATTAAGAAAGCTGTTAAATGTCATGCTACATGTCATCAAATGCCCTTTTTAAAACTGATTTCAATTTTTCATGAGTTCATTCCAGTTTTGTGTTTTCACTACTTAATCCTTTAGGGTTTTTTTTTTAAGTAAAGTAATCATTTTTAAAAGTCAAAGATACACTAGTCTTGCCATAATTACTTTTTGCATATCAGAGTTAAAAAGATACCCTAATATAGAAATACACGGAAGACCAAGTCATCTACTAAAATATGATATAGCGTCACACATAGTATTACTACTTACTTTTAAAGATAAAAAAAGATACAGAAACTGCTTGACCTGAGTTGAGCTACATTAAGTCTAACCTTCTAATTTTTCACATTAAAAAAAATTTGAGGTTCAGAATTTGAATGAAATAAAGTTACAAAATTGGTGGCAGAAAGCTGAGTTCCTTTCTGCAAGTCATGGACTTGCTTCGTGACTACAGTCTTCAAAAAACTTTATTAAGCTTCTACTATGTGCCAGCATAGTAGTACTACTACTGTGTTAGGTTCTCATGATACAAAAGTAAACAAACAAACAAAGTAAACAACACAGGGCATTCAGTCTGAAGACACTTATAATCCAATGGGAGAGTAAATAAATAAATAGATAATAAGTAAGTTTTTATTTAAGAATCTACTTAAAACCTTAACAGCTTAAAACAATCTACAATATAGTTTTGTTATTTCACAGATTCAGTGGGTCAGGGATTGGGCATGATTTAGCTGATTCTCTGCTTCAGCATCTCTCACATGGCCGTAATCAAGGTATCAGCCAGAGCTGAGGGCTCATCTAAAAACTCAGCTGGAGAAGGGTTCGCTTTCAAAGTCATGTGGTTGTTGGCAGGACTCAGTTCCTGCAGCCTTTTAGACTGAGTTCCTCACTTTCTTGCTGGCTATTATCCAAAGGCTATCTCAAAAACCTTACAACATGGATCTCCCCAACATGGCTGCTTCTTTTATCAAAGAATGCAAGTCAAAAGGGCAACAGAGAAAGTCTACTAACTAAATGGATTCAGGGATAATTGGGGCCATTTTAGAGTTTATCTGCCACAGAATTTTATAGTAAAAACCTGAGAAAGGCATGGGGGCAGTGGGAGTACAGGGGTTAGACTTTGAACCAGACTAAGGAGGCTGGGCTGTCATTTGAGTTGAATTTAAAGGATGAGTATTTATCAGATCAATGAAGAGGGAACGAAAGTGACTCTGGACAGGAGCAAGGTCTGTAAATGCATAGTATAGACTCTAGATGGAGAAAAAAGTTTCAGAGACATTAAGGCTAGCACATGGTAAATATTTAATAAACATCTAATGAATGAACAAAATGCTTTTGTAGCACTAGAAATGAGATTCCTCTCTAATATGCCACATAATAACCATATAAGTCAATCTCCATATCTTTAAGAAAGATAGAAGAGAGAAAATGACAAGTGTTAGGAGATAGAAGGAAGATATGTTTTATAGTAAGGAGAATTCTCGAGAAAGCCAGAAACAAATGAAAAAGGAACGAAGTTTAGATTTCGATTCTAATATCTCCTTAAATAAAAATAAATGAGGGAATTGCTGTGGTGTCATACCAGCTCTTTGGGGGGAGGGGAGGCGTGGAATGCTTTACAAGAACATAAGGTAATAATGAAATCTTTACAAATAATTGTCACTCCATTCCAGGAGGAAATATGTTTTCTAGAGCCTTTTCAAGCGCACCAAAATTCTGTACAATTTCTGACTCAAACACATATGTAATACATCACCTCTAGGACTCAAGACAAGAGATGCTGTATAGTTCACATGTTTATGTCAGATTTAGCATTTTGCCTTGATATGCAATATATATATTTCTACTTTAGCTGAAGAGCACATTTTTCAAATAAGGTTAAAAAAAAGTATTATCACTTACATTAGCAGTAATTACCTAAAAGGCTAATATCTTTAAGTTATAACCATTATAGAAATGTTGTGATTGAAAAGGTGAGTGATAATCGTATCTCTTTTTGCACGTCAAGTATGATTATATGAAATATATTGAATAGGACTACACATTATGGTTCTTCCATTCATATAAAGTCAGACTTAAAATATTAGTCAAAGTTAGTCATACCATTGTCCAATGGTGATGGATAATCACATGTGGCACCAGTTTTCAGAAAGAAAGCAGCGGGCTCTTAGAGTCCATTAGTGAAGATAACCTCTTTTTACTGCCTCTTGGGATGCTGGATTCTTTGCCTTCTTTTCTTCACCAGTTGTGGCACACGCAATCTCTTCTGGGGTGTGTGTGTGTGTGTGTGTGTGTGTGTGTGAGAGAGAGAGAGAGAGAGAGAGAGAAATACTGTGTAAGTGGGCATAGAGAGAAATTTTAAAAGTACAGTTCCTTTCTGCCAATTCTCCACAAATCTGCAACAGAACCAAAATCCTTGAAGTAAAAATTTTTTTAAAGAATATGGAGCATGGACCAGTGGGAAGGAAGATAATTTCATTATTTTTAAAATATAAAAAATAAAGGTAATATTTAAGACATATGTGATATCAAAACATTCTTTGAGAGTATTATAGAAAAGACAAAATCTTCAGATGATTTAAGGTTCAGAAATATTTTTTAATTTCTTTGATGTGAGGATGTTCTAAGGTAGAAAACTTACAGCTCTTGATTATGTACACCAAATTTTGAAAGAACTATGTATTCAATTATGTAGACTATCTCTATTAAATCTGCTCTAAAGGAAAAAAGCAGGACTTTGGGAACTTTAGCCAGTTTATTAATCTATAGAACACACTAATTGAATTATATGGAATTAATCCATTTTAGAGCCTAAGAGCTTTTAACAGGGAAAAGACACAAGTAATCTAGAAATGGTAAAACCTAGAAGGCTCTGGTGAGGCATACACAAAACAAACTAATCCATAGGGAGTCTCCCCAGCTCAGGGTAGGAAAATTTATTTAATAACTCCTGCATTTTGAAAAAAGTTATTGAAAACGTATTCACTATTTCAGAGTCTAAATTTCCTAGATGACATCACTTGTTTTATGGAAAAAATAACTATTGCTTTGATTTATAAGTAAGATTTTGTTCCCTTTGTTATAGTGTGTTGAAGCTGCTCATCCCTGACTTCCATGCTTTCTTAACTCCTATTTTCCATCTCTTTATGTCTTCAAATTACATTTTGAGTGCTTTCCTCATGCCTTCAGTTTATCTAGTACTTGGTTAAGCCCATCTCTTGAGGTCTTGTTCTAATAACCTATTTTCATTTTTAACAAACACATGGCATTTCTGTAATTGGTATTTGATTTTTTTTAATATGCCCTTTCGTACAATATGTCCTTCTTTTCTTTCATGATTTTCTTCATTCTTTTATCACTAATAATTTTTTTCATTGTTTATGTGCTTTTTTCTGTTTTGAAATGTTACTTTAAATATTTCTGCTATCATTTATTCCTCACAATATTACATGTGTTTTTTAAGGCTTTAATTTTTATTGTTTTTATTGGATACTAAATATATAAAAATAAGTGTGACTTATGTGTAACGTTTAAGAATAACAATACCGTGAACATTCATATATTCAATATCTAGTTTTAAAATGACTGTTAATCAGTACAAAGATTTTCAGCCAAATTCATTGTGTGGGCCTGTCCAGTCCCTTCCCTCTCTCTTCTTCCCAAGGTAACCATGATCCTGAATTTTATGCTTAACAGTTCCTTATTTTTCTTTATGATTTTATCATTCCTAACACACTTATTTTTACATGTATTTCAAGCATCTTTTAGATAATTATACTATCAACAGTTTAATTTATCTAATAGAATCCTTCCATGGGTTGCATCAACTCACTCTCTTAAGCAGTGAGCTCCTGCTTGTGCCTTGTAATTTCCATCTGTGAGCTGGACCTCAGAGAAAGCTGCCTCTCACCTCCATACTGATTACACCCTGAGGTATAGAGATTGCTTTTGGAGACTAGCTTTGCATTTCTTCTTCTGGAGCTCTACAAGTTTCTCCAGTTCACCCCAGCTTTATCTTAAACTGTACCACTTGGATTTTTCCAGTTCAGTTCCCACAGGCAGCCTAGACTGGACTTTCAGTTTCTGTGGGTCCTTCCACCCATGGCTCAGAGCAGACAATCTGTTTCCAAACCGCATCACGACATGATATACCAGGCCTGTCTCTGGACCAGAGTTTCCTAGCTCCCTTCCTGAACTGAAAAAACTATTTCCAGATCTATTTCCCATTGTACAAAGAGCTTTAGACATTAGCTTTATATATCCATGCAACTAACTTTAACCTGCCTGGCACCAGTCATCATTCATTATAATGAATTAAGTTCTCTCCCTTTCCTGCTACTTAGAGATACTCTGTTCTGACATTTGAACTCAGCTTTATAGCTAATATTTTATAACTTCTTTTGTAGCTTTTATAACTTCTTTTATATTTCAAGTTAGAAGATACATTCTTTAGTCAACCAACCTTTCCAGAAATCAATACTGTAGCTAAAAAAGTAAATTTGGGGATCTTTATAGGATTTTGCTTAATACCTTATTGAAGTACTGCTTTGTAAGAAATAGACTCATTTATCTGAATTATCAAACTTTCGTTTCTGTTGAACCTTCTGTTTTTTGTGAACTTCTTTTTTAACATTAAGAAACACTTTGTTGGGACTCCTGAGTGGCTCAGTCAGTTAAGCAGTTGCCTTTGGCTTAAGTCATGATCCCAGGCTCCTGGGATTGAGTCCTGCATCAGGCTCCTTGCTCTCGGGGAAAACTGCTTCTCTCTCTGCCTCTGCCTGCTTGTGCTCACTCGCGTGCTCTCTCTCTCTCTCTCTCTCTGACAAATAAAAAAAGAAAGAAAGAAAGAAACACTTTGGTGTGAAAAATGATACAAGATCATAAGTCTGTTTAAATTACTACATATGATTAGTAAATGGCCGACACATAGTTGAATATCACTTACTTTGGCAGACAAAATATGAGGGAGAAGGGCTTGCTTGCCCTTCTTCATTAATAGTTCAAATCTTTAAGTCTTCTACTAAAAAGAGATCTGAGTGAATTTTTGGACTCAGATATTAGAGACATCCTTCCTGCTTTCAAAAGCCATATGAAACTACCACCTATGAATTTGTCTAAATAATTTTATATATCTTTATATATCGAAACAGTTTTTGCCTTTGGTGTGACTAACATGTCCAATATTCACCCTATTAATCATTTCCCTATTATAAGTCCTTAACATAAATACGTGAAAGTAGATTTTGAAAAACACTATTTTGAGAGAAAATATTTTCTTCTTGTTTTTTATTATTATTTTGTTTTCCTGCCTTCACCTCACTCTGATTTGGGGGCAATTACTGATTTGGGGGTATTTCTCCTAAAAATTTCATTTTACGTGCCATTTTTTAAAGAAGTAGCAAGCATATGTGTTAAGATTCCCAGTTCTGGGCTCAGACTGCCTATGTTTTGAATCAGCCTCCACCACTTATTATGAATTGAGTTACCATAGCAAGCTTTTTATTTTTTTTTTTAAAGATTTTATTTATTTATTTGACAGAGAGAGATCACAAGTAGGCAGAGAGGCAGGCAGAGAAAAAGAGGGGAAAGCAGGCTCCCTGCCAAGCAGAGAGCCCGATGCAGGGCTCTATTCCAGGACCCTGAGATCATGACCTGAGCTGAAGGCAGAGGCTTTAACGCACTGAGCAACCAGGCGCCCCCATAGCAAACTTTTTAGTCTTTGTATTCTCATATTCTGCATCAAGAAAATAGGAATGATGATGCTGGTGATGATAGAGCCTACCACATAGGGCTGTTACAAGGACTAAATGAATTAATACACATAAAGCACTTAGAACAGCCCTCAGTTTATGTTAATTATTATTATTATATTTCAAATTTCTGTGAGGCTTTTTGGACAGGCATCTCTAGAAAGTGTTCCTAGCCAAAACCTAGCCTAATGATTTTGTGGTTTTATGGGAAAATCTCAAGGCACAATATCTTGAGGCATATAGAACCAATCTTATGTTATCACTTTTCATGATCTCTTGTTTTTTTCATGAATGGATGCCTTAAAGGTAATGAATCCAAATAACCCTCATTTTTTTTTTTTTTTTCAATCAAAACCCTTTGTTGAGACTATTCACAGGAGCTCTCTTGGGAATGAAGGGAGTTGAGGCAACAGAAGAGTCCTTCAGGTTTGTGGCCAGAGAGGGCCCTCACCCCAGCCCTACTGGTCCTGTGGGCCAAGATAAACATGCTTGGCAAGGAATGCCTTGCTCACTCCACCCTGTCAACTTGGAGGTGAAGGTTTTGGACTGTGGTATTGCTACTCCACCCAACTTCTGTTCCATTTTTAATATACCTTTGTGATAAAATGTATTGTACCCATTTAAAAAAATGTCTTGAAGGTGTGGCTGACAAGAAGAAAAGCAATATCCTGCCACTGCCTCAGACATGAAAGGCACTGCAGCCCTAGCTCATGGCCCACCCTCTCTACTTGGCTGTACAGTTCAGACTCCACATTTTGTTCAATAAAAGCAACAACATGCACATACTTCACCACCTGGGAAAATGCCATAAATTGTCCCAGTCATGTGTGCCCTGGCAAACACCCAGGTATTTCACTGAGCCCTCAATAGCCATCACAGAAAGAATATCAGTATACCTTGCTTTTCTTAAAAAAAACGTGTTGCTAAAACTATATGAAAATAAAATGTTTGCAAGCTAAGTCACTTCTTAAATGCATGAAGGATTTTCTGCTTAATGAATACTGTGGAGGACTATTTACTGAATAATAAAATTCCTTTGTAAAGTAATAGTGACCTTTTTTGTAAATCTTATTTTCCTTAAAGCATGATGTACCAATAATTCTAGTTTCTCCGCTGTAGGTGTCACGTAATCTTTGGGTTCGCAGTTTTCTTTAGGGGAATATTAGGGCACAAGATTCAATGGCCTCTGTAAGTGCCTTCAAGCTCAAAATGCACTGTCTTCCTAAGGCAGTCTAGGAATAATTAGAGGAATGTCCTTTTGTTTGCTTATTCTTTCTGATTTATCATTCTCTCTGTAGTCTGGGGAGTGTGAACTTTCCACTAGCAGTTTCTCAGACAGCTCCATCTGATACTTCAGGATGGGACTGCCCTGAATGCCTTGAGGACAAGAACAAGAACCATGGTAAACTGACATTCTGAGGCTCCCTCAGAAATCTCTTTCCATGATTATCTTTCCATTTTTGGCCCGAAGAATAAATCATAAAAGGTCAGGAGTGCCTTTAACAATTTCATAGGTTAGGACCTTCTTTCTGGATGATTCCAGAAGCATAAGATACTACATACAATATTTCATCATTTACCATGAGCATCAGTGATGTCCAAAAGGAAAACTGTATTAACTCCCCTTCAGATACTGGAAAAAAGTACCATGAGGTAATTAGGTTACTTGCCCCAAAGGCTAAAGATGCTGAATTTTGTGACAGAATTACTAAACTATGCTGCTTGATGTTGAAATGTCTGACACCAGAAGAATTTTAGTTAATAACTTCCCGCGTCACCCCCACTGAACATCACACTCTTCATGCAGGGAGTTCATAAATTCACCCACTCACCACTGGAATAATCTCAAAAGCAAAAGGCAGCTGAAAAGGTAATATTTTAAGCATTAATGAGATATCGGTGAACCTCAGTTCACCCAAGCCACAAGCCTCCAAACACAAACATAACTAGTATTTTAACTCCCCTCTGGCTAAAGAAACACTTCCATTAGTGGAAACATTTGAAATCGCAGAGATAAAAAGAATGTGTGATTCACATAAGTATTATTTCATCTCATCTAATGACATAAATAAATGTGATAATCAATATGAAATGGCTTGGCAGGCTTCAAAGAATGAAGAATCATTTTTGGCATTATTAGTGGTTGTATGAATAATACCATTGTAAACTATAGGCTGACATTAAAAAGACTATTCAAAGATATTAGAAAACACTTTATGCCAGTAAATATGACAACTTATATGAAGGTATTATCAAACTGACAAAATAGGAAATCTGAATGGTTCAATATCATTAAAAAATTGAACTTATTTTTATAAACTTTTCCACAAAGAAAACTCTACATCAAGATAGTTCACCTGTAAATTATCACAGAATTTGAAGAATAAATAACTCCAATGTAACACAAAAACTTCCAGGGATAGAAAAAAAAAGGTAAGAAACACTTCTTTATTATGTATGAGCCCAGCATAATCTTGATGCCAAAACCTGACAAGGATGTTGCAAGAAAGAAAAATAGCAGACACATAGATGCAAAAATCATAAACAATATTAGCCTGACCTAGTGGGCTTTATTCCAGGAATGCAAGGTGGTTTATGATTCAAAAACCAATGTAATTTACCACATTAACATTAAAAAGCAGAAAATTACATAACAAACTCAAATTCAGAAAAAGCACTTGATAAAATTCAACACTCATTGATGATAAAAGTGCCTAGCAAACTAAAGGGACTTTTTTAATATGATAACATACTTAGCAAAATTTCTTCAGCAGACATTGTCCATGCTTGTAACTTTGGGGACAAAACAAGAATGCCCACTATCACCAATTTTTGTTTAAATTATACTGGAGGTCCTAGTCAGTATAATAAGGAAAGAAACAGGAATAAAAGATATAATAATTGAAGAGTAAAAAATATATATTTACTACTTCCATTAATCATTATTGCAAGGGAGAAGTGCATTTATCAAGTTTATTGGGTACAAGGGCCAATGTTCAAAAAGTGATTAGCTTCTATATACAAACATTAGACAAATAGAAAATGAAATTTTTTAAAAGATGCCATTCACAATAGCATTGAAAACATCCATTTAGCATGTATGTGCAAAGGAATTTAAAGAATAAGGATCAAGAAATTACTATTATAAGAGTAATAATACTCTGGTGAGACCAGTGCTTCAAAATAAATCCATATTCTGGGAAACAGTATGGAGGTTCCTCAAGAAGTTAAAAATAGAGCTACCATATGACCCAGCAATTGTACTACTGGGTATTTACTCCAAAGATACAGATGTTGTGAAAAGAAGGGGCACCTGCACCCCAATGTTCATAGCAGCAATGTCCACAATAGACAAACAATGGAAGGAGCTGAGATGGCCTTCAACAGATGTTTGGGTAAAGATGATATGGTTTATACATACAATGGAGTATTACTCAGCCATCAGAAAGGATGAATACCTCCATTTACATCAACATGGACGGAATTGGAGGGCATTATGCTAAGTGAAATCAGAGAGGGAGAAAAATCTTGACAGACTCTTGACTCTGGGCACCAAACTGAGGGTTGCAGAATGGGGGGTGGGGAGATGGAGTGTTGTGATGAGCACTGGGTGATATATGCACCTAATGAATCATTAAACACTACTTCGAAAACTAATGATGTATTATATGTTGGCTAATTGAATTTAAACTTAAATAAAACAAAATTTCTGTAAACATAACCAATTTTTAATAATTATTTTCTAAAACCAATACCCAAATCTTTCCTCCTCCTCTCTTTTGTTATCTGCTACATTTCTTAAAAGCAAGATATGACAGTTATTTGAAAATTCACCAGTGATTCCCTAATGACAGCAGAAAATTGAAATGGAATTCAGGAAACTTTTCAAAGAAATGACTGTTTTTAAATTGACTTCCTGTTTTACAAGGAGACTACAAAAAAAGACTGAATTAATCCATGACAGTCACAGGTCACTCAGGCTCTCTTAGAAGTATAATCCTCCACTTAATCAGTTATCTTCTTCATACAGAACATCTTATAGTATATCTCTTGAAAGTATACAAGATGTCTAAACAAGCAAATTTGAATTAATAGATAACTTTTGAATACCACCTTGGGCAAACTCTACTCAAATATTTTGTGACTTTCTGATGAAGTTGCTGGACACTGAGGCCTTCTGTACTCTTCCATACAACTCTGCACTCAGAACAGCTCCAGCTGTCTATGGGAAGCCTCTGAAAGACAAAGAACTAGGATTTTGCTGTTTACACATAGAGCATAAATGAATTACCCAGAGTGTGTTGGCAGAGAGATTTGAACTTAAGGACATGGGACAATCTGCACATGTTGCCAATGGTTGTGAGTTGTGAGAAAAAAAAAGAGAAAATTTAAAAAAAAATCTTGCTGGCCTAATTTACATTGGACCACATGAGCACATTCCAGTCAACCACTTCATAGACATGATCTCACTGGTCTCCCCAACATCCCTACAAGGAAATGAGGGGGACAAGTGTGACTCCACCCTTTAGGCTAAAAGCCCCATCCTTCACTCCCACATGTGGCTAGGAGTGGGTGGAACACATTTATACAGAGGAACAAATTACCATCTTCCTTGTTTTTGGGCCCCTCAACATGTGGGTGAACAAGTTTGCCTTTCATTGCTTGAGGCCCTATAATTCCCAAAACAACTTGTCTGAAAGGTTGGGGGCTGAGTCACTGGCCAGTGATAATTCTCAAACAACTGCTGGTTTGTTTCTCAATCGTTTGGCCTTGCTGACTTGGATTCAATACACCATGTAATGTAAGTGGCTGAGATGAAATTTTCCTCATTGACCTAGCAGAGGATTTTGGGTTTTTTGTTTTGTTTTATTTTTTTTTTTCTGAAAAGTAGCTCCGTAATGTTTTGTTGTTGTTGTTGTTGTTTGAATATAGCTGACACACAATGTTATATTAGTTTCAGGTATACAAAAGAGTGATTCAACATCTCTCTATGTTATGCTATGCTCACCACAAGTGTAGCTACCATCTGTCACCAGGCAACACTATTACAATATCATTGAATAGATTCCCTGTGCTGTACCTTTTATTTCCCTGACTTATTCATTCCAGTGAAAGGGAAGACAACAGTGAATTTGGAAGGTGGGACACTTTACACCTTTGCCCAAGAGGATATATTGATAGCCCTATGCTCATCTAGATGATGAGATTTAAAACAAGAAAGTAAATATATTGGGCATCCAGAAGTTCTCCCAAATGGTAGACTTGGTCTCCCTTTTTCTGTTGTTGGGTTTTCTTTCTGTAACTCTATCACCATTCAAAACCTCATTCTCCTTATGCGTGATTTTAAAAAAAAATCTGTGGCAGAATTATTAAAATTCTCCATCAAAACCTTTACTAGTCATTGTAATTTTGAGAAAAGGTCATTGAAAAAGAGAAGAGCATACCAAAAAATATATATATATTGGATAGTATTTTTCACATTGGGAAATACAAGTTAATTTATTCAAAAACCAACTCTTTAGGATTCGTGTTTGATCTCTTTTACTTAAAAATATGTTTGGATTCTGCTTTTCCCACTACAAATAAAAATGTCCCAAATATTGAGGAATGAAAAGTACGAAAGATCATTTTCCATATAAATGTTGACACACATACTCACTGTACCAACATATGGCTATGTCTTACAGATACAGAACTCAGCAGCATAGAGCAGTATTCTGAGATGAGCACCATATGTAACATAATAATGCATTATTTCACTAAAGCTTTCAAAGCTTAAGAAAATAGCCTGAGGAATAAGACTGCTCCTTTCTGAGCCAAGGTTGCAATCTTCTAAGTCCAAGACGTGCTTGAAAACAGTAATTAGGTAATTGTAAAAGCCAAGGGAAATCAGTTTAAGAATATGAAATAATATTACTACTGACTGCTCTTTTCTATGTTCAATCCAGATGGAAGCTGGGCATGTGGGAAGTGACATTTGTAGAACAGCAAAGAAAAAGAGAAGGAGCAAACTTCCTATCTATGCTCTCTTTGTAGGGATTTATTACTATCTGCTCTTTCTAATGCCCAGAAAATGGGACTATTTTATCTGTTTGATAGGTTATGGAAATTCTCCCTCTTTTTATGGCATAGTTTTATTTTATTGTTAGTACATATCAATAGTAGCCTATTAGCTTATTCACGTCAACAACATGAGAAGGACATCTTGGTATCAAATAAAGAGCCTTCGGGGGAAGTCAGAATAGTTCACTTTCACTAACTTGGTGTATGACCTTGAGAAAGTCACTTAACATCTCTAAACTTTGCTTGACTGTCTGTCAAATGAGAAAGATGAAAAAAATTATCTCCCCTCGTCTTTCCAGAATTGTTCTATTCTATTCACAAATCAGTTTCTGTTTGTAGAAAGGGTTCAATCTGTTTCTGGCACAGCAATGACCAAGTTAGAATCTCTATTTGGGATAGTGAGAAAAATAGTCCGACACATTTACAAGATGAATTACTGTGGCCAAAAGATACATAAATATGGATTGAATCTATTTTTAATATCCAGAGAAATTTCCATCTCTGAATTACTTCATTAGCAACTGTTACTTCACCTATCCCTGGCTGAGATTTTCCAGTAACACCAGGTCAGCAATTGTAGACTCTATTTTCTATGAAAAATCTGTATTTTCCATCTGCAAAATTTCCACACCAATGGTCTTGTTCCTTAAGGGTCCAATGGAGACTGAAAGATTTGAGGGAGAGAAAAAAACAAGGTTTATGTAGAAAGAGTTTCTCACTTGGGAGTGTATTTAGTCCAGAAACAAAAACTCTGAAGTGTGGCTGGCTTGGTAAAAGTCATCAAGAATATGAAGGACCAGCTGCTCTATATTTCCTCAGAGACTAGAACCTGAGGAAACTGCTTTCAATTACAGCAGAAGGCTGTGCTTTGAGTTGGACCCAAAGAATTCCCTGGTTAGGTCTCTGAAATAAGTCATTAAGGGAGATTTTCATCACCCTCAAGGATATCTTGAGACTTGGGGCAGCTATCACCAAATGTTAGTCCATGGTGTTCAGGGCTCCTATATTCAGCCTCTATACCAAGCACATTGTTTTTGCTATCTACTTTTTTTCCTATTATTTATTTTTAAATTTAAATCCAATTAATTAACATAATGTATTATGGGTTACAGAGGTACAGGTCTGTGATTCATCAGTCTTAACATATTTGCTATCTACTTTTATCAGCACGACAGCCTAGGAGAGAAATGTTACTGTTATTCTCACTTTATTGATGAGAAAACTACAGGGTTTTGGGGGTGGGGGGTTGTTTTTTGTTTTTTGGTAGCTAGCAAGCAGAGGTGATGAGATTTTGAACCCAGAGCCAGCTCTGTTCACCATTAGGTTCTAATGTCTCTCTGTAGTGGATTAACTCTCATCTACTTAGTTGCAGTTTTATTGGGAATAACAAAACGAAGCTACTGGATTTGACCAAATGTAGGAACACCTTTTATACAAAGAAATAGAACTCGATGTTCTTCATGTCTACCAATTCCAAAATCACTGCAAATTTAGTGGCTTGGAGTTGTATAAAGACCACAGAACATGATAATTTACTAGTTTTGTGACCTCAGGCATGTCACTTAACCTCTCTAATGTTGTTTCCTCTTTCTTTTTTTTTAAGATTTTTAAAAATGCATGTATTTGTCAGATAGAGTACACAAGCAGGGGGAGTGGCGGGCAGAGGGAGAAACAGGCTCCCCACCGAGCAAGGAACCTACTTCAGGACTCGATCCCAAGACTTGGATCATGACTTGGACCAAAAACAGATGCTTAACCGACTGAGCCACTCGAGGGTCCCCAGCTTTTTCTTTCACCTATTCAACACTATTTACTGAGTACCTACTTACATCAGAAATTCAATGGTGAATAAAATATGGAAAATGAAAAAAATAAGAAGTACCCCCACTACATTGCTGTGTTTCCCATTTGGTCAGTGTGCCTTCCCTTCCCACTATCCCTCCTGCATGAGGGACTTATGTCATAGAAGGAAGAACTTCCTGACATTAAGTATTGTGAAGTATGCTTCTAAATATAGAAAGGGAGAATTGTTACCTTCTGAATGAAAGGTGCTTTTTCCAGAAAAAGTCCAGAGAGAAAAAACACCAGCAAGAGTTTACTTCCTTTCTCCTCTGTACTCTCAGAGAATGTTTTCATACATCTATTATAGTGTTTGTCATATTTAAATTATTCTTTTTCATGTCTTCCTCCTTCATGAGACTCTAAATTCTAAAAGACAAAGTCTATCCTTTGCTCCTTTCTGTATTTACCAAGATCATACCAAGCCCTGGGTCTGGCACATCATGCACACATAAAATATTTGTTGAATGAATGAATAGATAAGTAGGTGGATGGGTGGGTATATGGATGGATGGATAGATAGATGATAGAGAGAGGTTCCCGATTAGAAAAATAAGAATAAAATCACAGGAGAGACAATAAGAACTGAAACTTGCTTCACATGCTAAGACTAGTAGGCCATTTATAGTTTTTGCTTTATTTCGATGTATGAAGAGCTGTACCTAAGTAAAATGCATAGTGTCTTTCATGAGTGTTTGAAACTTCCAGAACTCCCTTCTTAGCAGTGTTTGGGGAGACAAAATAAATTCTAATTTGTGAAAGGAGTGGGTGGTCCTACTGGGAAGCAGGTGGATGGGACTACATGATTTCATCCAGCCTGAGAGCATCAGTGACTCAGTAATTCCAAATGAACCCTCAGGAATCCTTCCAATCAAATGATTCTTTCCAGTTACTCAGACTGGGCCTTAAACAAGCTCACCTTGAAAGAACCCAAACATTTAACCCAATATTGTCATGTTGCAAAAATTGTTTTTACATCAGTGAATTCCCTCAGCCGAGAGAAAGTGCTGTGAATGTGGGCAAGGAGATGCTGTGACTTTGTCTCTAGGAGATCAAAACAGGCTGAAAAATCGAACATTTCATGAAACAAGGTTTGGATGTCAAGATCTGAAATGAGCTAGTTTTTTCTTTTTAAGTGAATTCATGAAGTAAACTCTTCAGAACAGTCAAACAGGTTGGAGTCCTGGGACCTCACGTCAGTGACATCAGATCTGAAATCCTCCAGTCTTCCTGCATTCACACAGGCCATTCAGCGGCAGACGATGCAAGCCAGCCATACCTACAGGGACCACACTTAGAATATGAATTTAGAAGAAGGACTCTCTTCTCAAGTTTAATCACTGGGTACCGAGTGCTTCCTGGGTGCCTGGGGCTGTACTAGACATTTTACATATATTGTCTAGAACCCTAAAAACAATCTTAGAAGGTAAGGCTCATTATTCCCATTCTAGCTGGAGAAATGAGACTTCAGAAAGGTTATACAAACTGCCCAGTGCTCCCCAGCTACCAAGTTAGAGTCAGGATTTAAATCCAGTGAATCTCTCTGCTTCCCTTCCAAATTAGTTGGCAGATTGTTGGATTATTTACAAGCATTTGAGCCTAAATGCTGTGAAAAGATAGACCAGTAAACCCAAAGCCTTATTTTATGAGTCATTGCTATTCTTTAGTAAGAGTTTGTCATTTGGTTCAAACCAGTTGTACATCGTTTTCCTACTGAAATGGAGAGTTGTCGAGCCTCAATAACCCATTTCCTGCTGCTATTTGCAAATTGTCAGTATTGTTTTACGATAGAATCATTTCTTAACATAGAGTTGTGTGTTTGCTTTATAATGTCTGAATTTGGCACCTTATAGAATAATTTTCTGAACGGGAATTGTGCTTCCATTACCTAATTGCAAAAAGTTGCCAAAATTTTAAAAGGCTCTGGGAAGGGGAGGCAATACAAGAATTCAAGTGACCCAAGGTCTCCCTCTTAAAAGAAATGGAAATATTTTTGGACTGGATCTTCATCCAATTTGTTGGTATAACTACAGCTGGAAAGGGAGAAGAAAAGGCAGTATTTTTCTCCCCACTTTCTCCATTGACACCTCTGGCTGAATTATGCTATTCATAAAGAGAATATTTCCGGGTAATTTGCAAATTTTACCATCTTCTAAGAAAAATGTTAATGTACTCGTTTAATGCCTCACTCTGAGGAAAAAATAAATTTATTCTTAATGTAATAAAGATTCTGAGGGAAAAAATGCCAACCAACTAAAGTGAAAACTCAGGGAATAAGAAGACAAATGTGAGTAATGCAAAGTATGGCATCAAAAGCTGATGGACAGAGATACTGTTCACAGTCTTGCTATCATCAAAATTACTGAGAGGAAAGAATCAGAATTTGCATACCCTTGATGTGCCCAAAACATGAATATCCTCCAAATGCCACACATTTCAGCCTTTTAGTTTGGATTTTATTTTATATACATAACAATGAAATAATATTGTTAATCATATTCTACTGGATAATAAAATTAGTATGTTATTATTTCCATCCTCACTAATCTCTCTTTCTCAGTTTTCTAATGAACTTAAAAATTTGCCAAATAAAAATGTGTCAATGTGAAGAAATGAGACAAAACCCTTCCCTGTACAATCTATAACATACCTTATGCCCATCATGCATTTTTCTCCCCTTTTCTCTATGTTGCAGAATTTTAGAGTTTTCTTTAAAATTTTCCTGTATTGGTTTTCTATTTATAATTCTTTTGATGGCTTTCCACCAAGAATAAAAGATTTTGCCCTGATTACTAAATGCCTATGGCCAAGTCATGTTGATTTTGCTTATTTAAGTCTGTAATATTGTCACAAATTAAATAGGTTCTTAGTAAGAGTGCTAATTCATCCACCAGAGCAGTTTTCTGTGACTAAAAAAATGTGGCTGTAAAGGTCAGGCTACCTTACCCATGTGAGGTACTTAGCTGGGGAATTGAAAACAGTCTCAATCATAGAAGTGTTTTTGGTTTTGTCTTTTTTGTTTTCAGTATTACATAAAAGAGTTTTACCTCTAATAAACATCTTAATATCCTTCTTCTTCATCAAATGTTGGGGCAGAAATCCCCCAAAGGCTGCTACTTTTAAAAATTTCACAACCTCGCTTCATTAGAACTAATCTTGTAGCCCTAAATTGATCCTACAATTTCCCAGAAAAGGGAAAAAACATTTAAAGAACATGTTGCATCTTTAAAGCAATAGTAAAATGAAGGGTTACACATTTCACCAAAGACCTGCACTGATCTTTTAATAGAATTACCACAATACCATATAATATTATTGATAAACCTTTGGTATTTGGTATAAGACATTTTAAAGCATATGAAAATGAAGAAAGGGAACAATTAAGGAGCTGATCACTTATTTCACTTTCATGTTGGTTTATTTAATAGGTTTCAGAGATGTAAGTCTATAAAATGGTTCATAAAATAAGAACCAGAGGAGCCTGGGGAAAGGATTGTACTAAAGCCAGAAGCCAGAGAAATATTTTCTTCCCCTTGCCTAAGAACAGTGAAGTTTCAAGAGGAGATCTCCGAAGGTCCAGAGGCAGAGAAATAGTGTCTTAAAAGCAGGAGAACATTAGAGGCCAGCTGTCTGGGCCACATAGTGGGGCTCTCCTGTCCTGAATGCTCAGTGTGACCACCACAATGACCTTGGCTGAGCTCTAGCCCTGTCCCTTTCTGCATGTCCAAATGCCTATCAAGGAAAGCTTGAGTTAGCTTGAGTCTATCAACCAGCTGTTACACCCACCAGCATATCTTCATCTGTATGACCATCGATGTTGATGCAAAACCCCAAAGTGCCTCCCATACACTTAGAGAAAAAAATGTCCCAAATAACTATCGGTTTAACTGCATTTTGTGTTCTAATACACTAAAAATCTGAAATCTGACCTTCCTGCTTCCCTTTTCTCAGGACCCTGTGGTTAGCTTGGGCCCATCCAGACAATTCAAGATAATCTTCCCATCTCAAGATCCTTAACTTAATCACATCTGCAGAATCCTTTTTGCTATGTGAAATAATACATTCCCAGGCCCCAGGGATTAAGTCATGGACATTTTGAGGGTCCAATATCCAGCATACCACAGATAGCTTATTGTGTTATCATTACTTTTTAACTGAAGGAAAGGAGTGCTTTGGAAGCATTAAAAATTTGGTCAAATATGTCCAGTGAGCCTGTGATTGAGCTCTGCAGTCATTATGAGTTGTCCCTGCCCTGTCAGTCTAGCCTAAGTTCTCTCACCCTTAACACTATTGACATTTAGGGCTAGATAGTTCTTTGTCATGGGCGGCTGTCCTATTCATTCTGGGAGTTCTAGAAACACCCGTGGTGTTTACCCACTAGATGCCAGGAGCTCTGCCCCCACAGTTGTGACAACCAAAAATGTGTTCCTATATCACTCAGTGTAGCCTGGGTGGAAAAGTATTCTCAGTAGAGAAGTATTCATCTAACAGAAAGCAGCCAAGTTATTGTAAATGGTCTCTTTGACTCACGGAACTCACAGAAGGCAAAAGATCTGGTGGCATTTTTTTAGATTTATTTATTCATTCTGGAAAGCATGAGCAGGGGTTTGGGGAGCAGAGGGAGAGGGAAAGAAGCAGACTTCCCACTGAGCACAGAGCCCAACACAGATTTGATCTCAGGAGATCATGACCTGAGCCAAAACCAAGAGTCCTACACTTAACTGACTGAGGCACCCAGGTGCCCCAAAAGATCAGGTGGGGGTATTAACTGATGGCCAGTCTTAAGGGGCCAAATGTGAGTTATTTATCTCAGCACTGTAAGCTAAATTTACCACTTATTTTATTTGTCCCAAAGATAAAAAACTCAGAGTTAAGTCTTTTTCATTGGCCCTAACCCATCTATGTATTGTGTCCAGTGTGGGTTGTGTATGAAGCTTTCAATTCTTTGGCAATCAGACTGAGAGTGGCATCTCACTATGCTCTGTCTTCCAAAAGCTGTGAGCCCTTCAGTGGTAGAAACCATGTCTTATTATGCTTCTTTCCTTGGACCATAATCTCCTCAACTTACATCCAGAAACCTTTTCATTATACTAGGGTGCTCCTCAAACACAGGGATGTTGGGTTTTCTAGAAGGATACAGGCCAGGCCCTAGAATTTGCATCTTGGCTAATCCCCTAGGCATTGGTCCCCAAGCTTTAACCATTTTTACTCCCCCTTCACAATTTCTTTTTGCCATTTTTTTACTTGGCATTTGTCTTCAAATCTACGTATGTTTTTCAAACATAAATTCTACTTTAGCGATTGTATATATTAAATCATGTTTCAGAATGCTATTATAATTTTTCTAAAATGCATTAAATTAAACTAAATACATAACTATAAAATATTTCTTGTTTGTCTGTGTGCCATTTAAAAGAAGCTCACTGTTAGATACATGTATGATACTTCAAGACATATTGCAGTAATGGACAATCAGGTAGGTGAAGGGGATTAAGAGGTATAATCTTGCAGTAATAAAATAAGACATGGGGATATATTGTACAGCATAGAGAATATAGTCAATAATATTATAACTTTTTGTGTGGTGATGGATGGTAACTAGGCTTATTATAATGATCATTTCATAATGTGTACTTATAAATATCAAATCACTCTGCTGTACACCTAAAACTAATATAATATCGTATGTCAGTTATTATTCAATAAAAAAATACATTGTCCTGGAGATAACTAACTTCAGCAAAAGCAGACATTTATTTCTAATTCTAAAGATGTTTTCCCATCTGTTCAATTTCCTCACAAGTGAGGAAACATCAAAGTACAACAAACCGTACTGCTCACAGAGAGATGGTGCAAGTTCTCACAATGGAGGGAAAAGTTCAGTCTACTATTTACACTGTTTCTTAAAAATTTTCCGTCTCATTTTTCTTTAAAATATGTAATAGTTAAAATATATGCCCTTAAAAAACAGTATTACCAAGTAGTTTGTCCTGATATATTTAATGTAAGATATTAGCCAGATAACCACAGAAAAAGTAAACTAAAAAAAATTGGGAAAAGTAATCCAGACCAGTGTTTCCCAATGTGCACCTCATAAAAGAGTAGTTCTACAAAATCTTAATAGACATTACATGAAAAAAAAAAAAAAGATAAGGGGGAAGTTTGGGGGAGATCTACAGTCATATAATTTTGGGAAATTCTTTTAAACAAAATGAAAAGAACTTTTTTATTGCAAGACTTCTCAGAGATTTTCATATCCTAATGTGCTTTGTGAAACTTAAGAGAAGTGTGTATTAAACAGACAGTCCTAAATTTACTTAATGACAAAATTCTTTTTTATTTCTTGGGGCTAGTGTTCTAAGGAATATATTTTGGGAAATGCTGATCTATCTAGATAAGAGAAAATTTTATTTTCCTGAGATGAAGAAGAACAAACTTTAAGGTAATGGATATTTAAAAATGCATGCTATCTTATTTTTCTAAAGTACATAGAAGTGCAGACTATCTTTCCTGGATTAGTTTTGTTAATCACTACCTTGCACCCCCAAAGACTCAGAAGACCATTACTGGATATTAATGATAAATGAACATAAAAGGCAACATGGAAATTCTCTTACTGGCTATAGCATGGTTTATATTGGCTACTTCTTTGCTTTGAGAAGTAGTTAACTTCTTTTTATCTTAACACATAAAACTCCACAAAATATGGGCCCTGACCATCTAAAAACCCTTGCTGGTCTTGAGTGGCACAGTTGGTTGAGCATCCAGCTCTTGGTTTTGGCTCTGATCATATCTCAGCGTGCTGGGATAAAGCCCTGAACTGGGCTCCCTGCTCAGGGTGGCGTCTGCTCGGGGTTCTCTCTCCTGCCAGTGCTCCTCCTGCTTGTGGGGCTCACACGTGTGCATAGTTTCTCCTTCTCTCTCTCAAATAAACAAATTAATTAAAAAATAAAAAAAAAACTTGGGGTGCCTGGTTGGCTCAGTCTTTAGGCCTCTGCCTTTGACCTGAGCCTCAGGTCGTGATCCCAGGGTCCTGGGGTCAAGCCGGCATCGGGCATCGGGCTTCCTTCTTGGTGGGAAGCCTGCTTCTCCCTCTCCCACTCCCCCTGCTTGCGTTCTCTCTCTCTTACTGTGTCTCTCTGTGTCAAATAAATAAATAAAGTCTTCAAAAAAAAAAAAAAAAAAACTTTGCTGAAGCTGATATCACCTGAATAGCATTAATGGACAGCTGTTAAAATTCGTGGAATCCAAAAAAAAAAAAAAAAACAAATTCATGGAATCAGCAAATAGGAATTTTCCTTAGCAGATTCTTACTTTCTCTCCATGCACAGTGTATAAACATGCTATTGTCATTATAAATGGAGATTAAGTCTGTAAATTGAAAATTAGTTAATTTGTCAAATTTAATATTTCTAGCCACTACTACACAGGGTTTGACATGATACTGAAAGGGAATGAGATAATGTGGCCAAAACACTAAGCCCAGAGTGGCTCCTAAGGAATCTGAAGCCACCAAATATTGTCACCTAAAGTGTTAGCATGGGGAAGGATCTGAGAGAGGTAGGCAGAGACATTATCATCAAATTGCTAGTGCTAATATCAGGAATTCTTGTACAGGGTGCACCACTCTGTTATTGTGTGAGTTTGGGAAAGTCACTTTGCCTGTGTAGGACCCGCTTTTACCTGTTGAATGAGAAGGCTGGGGGGAAAGGTCATCTAGCACCTTGCTCCTCAAAGTGTGGCACCTGGTCCAGTGGCATCAGCATCACCTGGGATCTTGTCAGAAACAAGAAACTCAGCCCTCACCCCAGATCTACTGAGTCAGAATCTGCATTTTAACATCAACTAATAATGAACTAATAACACTGGTTTTCTAACACTGTTCCTAGCACCTCAAACCACCCCTCTCTACAAAACCTCTCGACCTCATGGACAGAATCAGCAGAAGGGATTAATTTTTTTAAAAAAGCTCTGGTAAAACCCTCTCTTTAGACAGATAAAGAAACTGAGGCCCAGAGAAGTACAGCAGATTTCCTGAAACCACACAGCCAATTAGTAACAGAATGCAGATTTTATTATTAGCTTTTCCAGTGTAGTTAATTGTATTGCTTCATAAAAAGGTTACTAAAATGGTGGGATTAAATTGCCAAGTGTTAATGTTTCAACAAAGGAACAGGAATGCTTTTCTTCTCGTGGAAAAAAAAACTTCTTTTTTCAAGTTTAAAAATGACTGCTTTTTAATGAAATTACGTTATTCCTGGAGGTACTTAGAGAAGAATCAAGTTACAGGGTGTCTCATTTCTCTTCCAGGCAGTAGAAAGGCCTCTATACTCAAGCCAGACACTTACTCGCCCTTTCCTCCCTCTCTCAACACCCACTCAACCCTCCCACGCACCCACACGTGCACACACACACACACACACACACACAAATACCCCACAATGATGACGTATAATTCAATTATGAATAACTACAGAAACCACATGAGCCCTGATCCAGGATGCTCACAAGTCCAGTTTTAGTGAATAACCTCTTAGAAACCAGCAGCCTTGCCTGAAACAACTGAAACCTCTGTGGCTTGAAAACCAAATGGATCTCAAATAATCACGAGAAATGGATGAGAATATTATGGTTACGTTTAAGCAAATTTCACTAATTGAACACTGAGTTATACAGTAGTCCTCCCCCTTACCTAAGACCCCCAGAGGATGCCCGAAACCAAACAGGACCAAATCTCTTATATGTATATACCATGTTTCTTCCTATACAGACACACATATGATAAAATTTAATTTATAAATTAGGTACAGTAAAAGATTAATAAGAATAACCAATAATAAAATAGAACAATTTTAATAATATTCTATAATAGAAGTTATGTGAATGTGGTCTCTCTCTCTCAAAAGATCTTATCATACTGTACTCACCCTTCTTGGGAGGACATGAGATGATAAAATGCCTACCTGATGAGACCAAGAGAGGTGAATGACATAGGCATGGTGACGCAGTGTTAGGTTATTGCTGACTTCTCACAATATGTCAGAGGAGGATCATCTGCTTCTCGATGGTGGATAACTATGAGCATGGGAAGAGAAACTGTGGAGAAGGGCAGACTACTCTATTGGGCATTTGTATGTGCCCAAAAGACAAATGTTTCTTTTCACCTTGGGGCGCTCTTTTCTCTTCTGTTTTGTTCCCACTCCTCTCTTCACTATTCTCACTGAGTGGTGGCCTGGAAACAGAGGATCTTAGACAGCCAAAGCCAGGAAGAATAATAAAACCATTTGAATGAACAACTGAGCATACTGTATTTGGCCTTAGTAATACTGTCAGATACTTTCTTTAATTTGCCTCCAGATTATTCTGGGTTTTGCCTGGAATTAAAGTCCCAGGAACTATATTTAAAACAAAGCGGAGGGGCACCTGGATGGCTCAGTCAGTTAAGCACCTGCCTTCTGCTCAGGTCATGATTCCAGGATCCTGGGATTGAGCCTCATGTTGGGCTCCCTGCTCAGCAGTGAGTCTGTTTCCCCCCTGCTCATGTTCTCTTTCCCTCTCCTCCCTTTCTCTCTCTCGATCTCTCTCTCGAATAAATAAATAAAAATCTTTTTTAAAAAATGGGAAAAATAATTACATGGTGCCATGTTTACTCTTTGAAAATGGTTTTTTCATTTCCTTCTCCTTCATACCATTATATCATCTGAGAAATGTCGAACCAAATGTATCAAACCAAAACTCGATTTCAGTATTTCTTTCATGTTTGATAAATCATAAATATCCTTCTCACTCTTCAATTCTTTACTGTCTCTGTAAATCTTTGTAAACATGGGGGATTCTTGGGGTGCCTGGGTGGCTCAGTGGGTTAAAGCCTCTGCCTTCGGCTCAAGTCCTGGAATCGAGCCCCGGGCTCCCTGATTGGCAGGGAGCCTGCTTCCTCCTCTCTCTCTCTCTCTCTCTCTCTCTGCCTGCCTCTGATCTCTGTCAAATAAATAAATAAAATCTTTTAAAAAAAAGTGGGGGATTCTTGTTCTTAATCTCTTTTTCTTATGCAAAATTGTGAGGTTTTTGATAGACTCTCAGCAATGAGTGTGACAAGATTAGGTCACTAACAAAGTATAACCAAATAATACAAATATCTAGCATATGGACAGGAAGCAAGGAATAGATCAAAATGCATAGTCCCTCTTTTCAAGAAATTTTTATCTACTGGCAGAAGTAAAAACTGCAGTGGATTTTTATAAAAGATGTTAGGGGATATAATTAACATCCTCTCTAACCAAATTATATATTTGTCTCTTTTTTGTGGTAATTATTAGGGTGTACGTCTTAAACTAGAATCCAAAAATAAACAAATTTTCATTTCCAAGATTCTATAGAAGTCAACTCAAATAGAAATGTGAGAGTCATATATGTAATTAAAATTTTTCTTACAACCACATTTAAAAAGTAAAATGAAACAGGTAAAATTAGTTTTAGTAATATATTTTATTTAACTCAATATGTCTAAGATATCAGTTTAACACGTAATCAGAATTAAAAATTACTAATGAGGTGTTTCACATTAGTCATGATAGCCTTGACATAGCATGCTAATCTTACAAGATTAGAGGGAGAAAATGGTTATAATTTAGGGAAAAAAAATGTAGGATTTTTAAGCTTGCCTTCCTGCCTGACACATAAGAATCACTCAATATTTGTTAAAAGAATTTAAAAAACAAATTAAGGAGCATCAGCTAGATCAATACAAATTATAGGCAAAGATTTTTTTTCATTAACAAACACCTAGAATTCTAAATATTACTTATCCTAATTTCTGAATTGGGGGAGAAAAAAAGCAGAGCGAGTCAATGTATCATAACTTTCAACTTCAACTGGATATTTTTAAATAACTTCTTCCTCCAAATGTCAAGATTAATAAGATTTAAAGCTTCTCTGGGTCCCACCCCCCCAGGGTTAGGAAGGATCTGCTAAGAACAACTACATGAGAAGCCTGGACCAAGGAGTCAAGTTCCGAGAGTTGGGATACTTCCACCCAGAGCAGCCAAGGGCAGCTCAATCAGGGAGAAACCCTGAGACAAGGTCAAAGGCGGAACCAAAACAGGTCTGAGTGAACATCTGAATATCTGTCTGAGAAGACAGAGAGCACAATGTCTGGAAGGGTTGGGAGCCTGTTTGCATGTAGCCACTGTCTCACCAGAGACTAGAACTGCCAGATCCCTCTGCACAGACACCCAGAAGTCTCTCCTCGGGCCCTGGGGTGACAGGGTTACTGCACCATCATACCAGAAAGAAACACCAGCCATGCTCACACCAGATTATGACTACCAGACCTTAAGGTGGTAACCAAGCTAAAAACAGGAGTATTTACTTTGGAATTCATGTGACAGATTTTGGCATAACTGATTCAGAGCTGTTCTGTCATATTTTCATCATCTTCCTCTCTGACCCACTTTTTTCTTGAGTTTTTTTCATTTAAGAAATTTCCTATATAATAATTTAGTCAGTTTGTCATTCACCTGAAATATACAAAGATGTGAAGTCACGTATAAAAATCTGCAGGCCTATTTGAAGTTTGAAATATTTCCTGTCAACTCCATGAGAAATTAAAGGATGATTACATCTGTTAATAAACTTTATAGGTTTATGTCTCAGAATTAAATTAATCAGATTAGAAAGTTAAAAGGAAAATAACCAAATTGGTTAAAATGCTGGCATTACCTAAAAAGATCAGGGAAGCTGAGATAAAAGCATGTTTTAGGGAGTTTACTGGAAATACTTTGGCACAAGAGAGGTGGTTTGAGAATCTTTCAGCACCTGGGAGTGACTCTAGCTTGAAAAATACACAATTCTAACAATGAGGGTTATAAATTCTCACTGACAACAGACAAAGGAGCCTGGAGATACTCAGGAGTCATATACTGCTTACATCTAGAAGGCCAATTTCTTTGGGAAGATTTGTGAATGCACATCTGTGCATTTCTTCACTTCCTAACATACAATCCTCTTCATACCAAACTATATTTTCCTCCATAGTGATACCACTACGGCTATCTGGACAGCAAAAAATACAAATATTAGTATACAGGAAATACTAGAGTTGGTCATAGAAAAGGATCTAGAGCAAAGCATTCAACAGTCATTTATTCAAAAAAGAAGTCTGATAAGATCAGACTCTGTCATCAGTAGGCTATACTGTTATGAAAGATGCCAAAATAACATAGAACTGGCCTACCCCTGGCAGTGACTAAATGGCTCAGACGCTTGAGCATCCAGCTCTTGGTTTCTGCTCCGGTCATGATCTCAGGGTCATGATCTCAGGGTTGTGGGATCGAGCCCCTTCAGACTGCACACTCAGTGAAGAGTCTGCTTAAAATTCTCTCTCCCTCTTCCTCTGCCCCTCCCCACTGCTCTTTCTCTCTCTCTCTCTTTCTGTCTCTCTCTCTCTGTCTCAAATAAATAAATGAATCTTTAAAAAAAAAACCAAAACTGACCTACCCTTAGGAACTTATAGTCCAGTTGGGAGAGAGAAAACAGCTACAAGCTAAAGCACTTCATTAAAAAAAAAAACCTCAGTTTCTATTACATCACTTTGTTTTATTGTCACTATGTGAAGCTGCTTTATATATTATTTATTGTATCTTTATTTGTTGTTTATGATGTATCTCTCCCATCAGAATGTAAGCTTCATGTGGAGAGGGACACAGTCTGTGTTCCCAGGGCCTAGAAACAGAACAGTAGTTGGATGAGTGTATCCATAATGAATGAAACAGACCACCTGCAGCTGTATATCATTAAGTACTTGATGAGTGATAAGGACAATAAGAGCTCCAAGCATTTGGCTTAAGAATAGAATGAGATTTTATTGCTGAGGAAGGCTCCATAGAAGAGGGAAAAGCCTTTGAAGATGAATCCGATTTAAAGAAGTGGAGAAGGAGGACCATTGCCAAAGTGAGGTAGGAAGTTAAAGAGAGAAACAAGTACTACTGGCAGGATTGCTGTAAGTAAGCTCCCAAATTTCTCCATGTGATAACTGTTCAGTGTAAAACATTGCTGCGGACCTCTGCTCTTTAAAAATGCCATTGCTTACATCACATATGCTCACAACTCTGTGGCCACCTAAGACTCCTGTCCACCCTTCGTTACTGCCCTATAGGCAAGCAGTCCCCAAGTTCTAAAGAGACTACTCTTGCTCTCTCTCATTCATCTCTACCCTCTCCTCTACTCACACTGCCAACATCTTGATCAAGCCCTCGTTAGCATTTATTTGACCCGGTCTTCAAAACCCCAAATCTTACTTTCTAAGACCTGATTGTCCCAGCTCTGTCTCTGCCTGTGTGACACAGGATGGAGATCACCAATCTATCTAAGACTTAGTCTTTTCATCTGCACAGAGAGGACCTGGGATGGACTAGACCATCTCCATGGTCCCTTCTTATTCTCACACCTTAGAATTTTAGACTCCTTGGATATCTGTCCTCTGTAAACCCAGCACTGTGCTTTGGACAGAAGGAATGCACAAAGCTTATTTAATAATTAATTAATTAATTAAATTGCATGTGATTTTTCAGATACCATTGAAAAATTATTTTAGAATTTCAAATCAAAGACCTTTAAACATTACTTTCCTAGGCTTTATTTTACTTCCTCAAATATATTTTTACTCTAAGCACAGGGCTATCTCTATTCTAAGAAAAACAGTTAATTTTTCATTCTAAATTTAAAAAGTCAAGTAAAAAAGTTTAAAAGCCTAATTTTTAAAAACCTGGTTATTTCTCCATTTTACATAAAAATTTCTTCCACATTCTCTGTTACACACACACACACACATGTTCTTACTCCTTTTAAGTGTAGATTATAATCTAGTCATGATCAATATAGAGTCATGCTTATAATGTGTTAAAGTTAATGATTTTTGATTAAGCAATTAGATGAATAAAAAAGAACATCAGAGCAATGCCTTTTAAACATTAATGTGCACATGAACCATCTCTGGGTGTCATTAAAAGACAGATACTGATGCACTTGGTCTGGGCTGAGGCCTCAGATGGCATTTCTGATGAGCTCCCAAGTGATATCGACGCTGCTGCTCCAAGAACCAAGGTGCTAGCAACAAGGTGTGAGAACACGGGACCGTTAGAGATCATCATACTAAATTTCCTCATTTCCACAGGAAAGTTGAGGCCTAGATTGGTGAAAGAGTGTGCCCCAGTACCTACAGCAAAAGGGAGCCAAGCACAGATGCACAGACACACAGACTTCCCACTGGGGCCATGCCTCCATGCTGCCAGTGCAGAGTGCCACCATGCACTGCTCTCACATCTGACCCATGTGGTGTGAGAGGTTACACTCTTGCAGGAGAGCATGTTTCTTACCACCTTCAACGGTGAGAGGAGATAAGTCCTCAACTCTCATCTTCTTCACTTACTAGCATTAACCTCCAACCCACCAAAGGCAGAATCAGAAGGAATATTCTTAATTCTGCCAAATCAGCTGAGCTGCTTTTTCTCTATTTTTATCAAAACCGTGAGAGAAAAATAAGACTTTTTGAATTGCCAGATTCCTTCTCAGACTGCTTCTGAATCCCATGACACTGTAACCTAAGGCATTTATGAAAACTTAGGGCCACTTTCTTTCCCCCTCCTTATATAAAAAGTAGGGGGCGCCTGGGGAGTACAGTCCATAAAGCTTCCAACTCTTGGTTTCAGCTCAGGTCTGATCTCAGTGTAGTGAGCTGGAACCCTGCTTTGGCCGTGCTCAGTCTAGAGTCTGGTTGGGTTTCTCTCTCCCTCTCCTTCTGCCCCTAACCCCCAATCATTTGCTTTCTCTCTCTCAAATAAGTAAATATCTAAAAAAAAAAAAAAAAAAAAAAAAAAAAATCAGCTATCAACTTGCACTTAATTATGGAACTCTAAAGATCATTAATTTTAGTTCTGGAAGATCATTAGACATCATATCACATGCATGAGGGACTGAGGCCTTTAGCAGTGAAATAGTAATTTTTCTTAATTAGAGGCAGGGTCAGAACTTCTAACTCACAATCCTATGCTGTTTTCACTGTATCAGTTTTACAAGAAAGAATGAAAGTTTTAACTAGAGAGCACTTTGGTGTTATTGAAGTCTATTATTAACCTCTGCATTTCCATACCTGTTATTCAGAACAAGTAAGCTTATAAGTTAAGAATGAGGTGATCAAGGGCCAGGAATTCTCCCCAATAATGTCACTTAAAGTGTAATGGGAAGATTTGCCTCTCTGCCTCCCCAGTTCTACCACATTCCAACAGCTTCTACCTTTAGGGATCCTGAGCATCAGGATAAGTATTACTCTGTCCCTACTGTCCTATCTTCAAATTCAAACATTCTGAGAGAGATGATACTTTAAATCACCAGCAGCTAACTTTGAATTTGTTTACAGGGCAACTTCTCTCCAGGATGGGAGAAGTAAGCCTTGGTTTAAATGACAGAATGCTCTGTAAAGAGAGAAAACTTCAGGGGCACCTGAGTGGCTCAGTGGGTTAAGCCTCTGCCTTTGGCTCAGGTCATGATCTCAGGGTCTTGAGATTGAGCCCTGCATCAGGCTCTCTGTTCATCGGGGACCCTGCTTTGCCCTCTCTCTCTCTGCCTTCCTCTCTGCCTACTTGTGATCTCTCTCTCAGTCAAATAAATAAATAAAATCTTACAAAAGAAAAAGAGAGAGAGAGAAAAGTTCAGAAAGGAGAGATGACGTATGCTGAACTTCACTGCTTCACTCTTGCATAAGCCAGGACTCGACCATATTAAAACGCTGCTGACATGTCATATATGGCACAAAATCCACATAGATTCTAGTTGCCTCTAGTACTATAACTAAAGACTGACTAGTGCCCAAAGAGAATGTAAAGATCAGTAGTCATCTGCAATTGAATCGAGAATTTTTTTGGCAACTAACATTCCAGAGAAAATCCAGGGGAGATTGCAATTCATGTGAGATAATTAATAAAGATGGTGATGACAATGATGACAACAGGTACCATCAGGTATGGCAGGTACTATCCTGAGTGTATTCATTCATTCATTCATTCATTCATTAAATGCTCATTCAGTACTACTTTCTGTGTGTAAGGCATTGTTATGGATCCTGGGGATTTAGTGGCAAAAGAAAAAGAAAGCTCTTACCTTGATGAAGTTTGCATTCTAATGGGAGGCAGATAGTAAGCAAACAATTAGATGCATTACATGTCAGATGGTTTAAAGTGCTATGGAAAGGAAACAAGTGTTGTCAGGTGGAATTGCTTTATCTTTTTTTTAATTAATTGATTTGTTAGATAATGATGGGAAAGGAACAAACAATAGGCAAACATCCCAAGATTCCTAAATTTGGTTAGGTGCTTTTTTTGGCCTTTTTAAAATTATTTTTTTTAATTTATTCATTTTATTTAAACTAAAAAAAAAAAAAATCACCCACTTCTCACACTTCCATCTCTTACAAACCACAATCTGCTCTCTGTATCTACGAGCTTGGTTTTTGTGTAGTTTTTGGATTTTACAGGTAAGAGAGAACATATGGTATTTGTCTTTCTCTGATTTATTTCACTTAGTATAATGCCCTCAATGTCCAACTGTGTTGTTCAAATGGCAAGATTACATTCTTTTTTATGACTGAAATATATATGTATATTTTACATATATACATATATATACATATACATATATATACACATTCATACACATGTATATGCATACATACATAAAGGTATGTATGTATATATAAATACATATGATTAATATATATACATACACACACATCATAAATTCTTTTTCCACTCATTCATTGATGAACATATACACTGGTTCCATATCTTGGCTATTGTAAATAATGCTGCAATGAACATAGGAGTGCATATATGTTTTTGAATTAGTATTTTCACTTTCTTCAAATAAATACCCAAAAGTGGAATTGCTAAATCACATGGTAGTTCATTTTTAACTTTTTGGAGAAACTCCATATCATTTTCCACAGTGGTTACACAGATTTATATTCCCACCAACAGTGCAACAATTCCCTTTTGTCCACATCATCACCAACACTTGTTATTTCTTGTCTTTCTAATTATCACCATTCGAACAAGTATGAGGTGACATCTCACTGTGGGTTCTACTTGCTTTTCTCTGATGATTAATGATATTGAGCATCTTTTCATGTATCTATTGGCCATTGTATGTCTTCTTGGAAAAATGCCGATTCTGATCTTCTGCCCATTTTTTAATCAGATTGTTTGTTTCTTGGCCAAGAACTGTCTTGCCATGTCTTTTGGGGCCCAGGAACACAAGCCTTTCTGGCAATCAGAGCCAGGTGGTCAAGAAGCATTCTTTAGGTTTCAACAGCAAGAAGCAAACACCAGATGTATGTAAAGCTCTCCCAAGGAGACACTGGCACTCTGGAACATGGCAGAGAGTGAGAATGAAGATATCACTCACCCTCTGAGGTCTCTGGAAAGAACTGCAGTCAGTCCTTGTGTGTGTGTTTAATTAGAAATCTGTCCTTCAGGTCATAGTCATGATGATTACCTAATATGCCTCCCTCACAGAAAGAGTCATCTCCCAGGTCTGTTGCTTCTTGCTGTATCCTGGAAGGGTGCTAGCTGTTTAAGAACTCTCTCTGAATTGCTTATGGTCCTATAGGACCCATGAGCATAAGCCCCACTGGACACCAGAGCCAACTGATATAGAGGAAACAGTCAAAAAACTCAACATACCAGACAGGGGTATGAGCTCCTTTCTGGATAACACCAATTATTACAGTCCCATGTGACCAAGAACACAAACTCCCCTGACCTCCAGAGTCAGGCAACCAGGGGCATCCCCTGGACAGCACAAGCTCTCTTATAAGGCTCTCTTCCAGAGGATACTGGTGTTTTAGAGTGTGGCAAAAGAGCAATTAAAAAATGGTACCCACCAACCAGTCTCTATCTCTGGAGAATACTCCAGCAGACACCCAGATGTGTGTGTTAAATCAGAGGGTTGCCTATCAGGCCAAGGTTTTAATATAAACAGGTGAGCCTCATCTACTTTAGCTCTAGGTGGGATTTGTTATCTCGGTGGGGTGAATCTGAGCAAAAGGGGTCCTTTAAAATCTGTGTTCCAGACAGCCATTTTGTGGATCTTGGCACATCTGCCCCATTGATATTCAAAATTAGATGTTTTAGGGTAAAATAGATGAAGGGGATTTAGAGTACACTTACTGGGACACCTGGGTGGCTCAGTAGGTTGTGTCTGCCTTCAGCTCAGGTCATGATCTCAGAGTGCTAGGATCAAGTCCCACGTCTGGCTCCTTGCTCAACAGCGAGCCTGCTTCTCTCTCTGCCTGCTGATCCCCTTACTTGTGCATGCTCTCTCTTTCTGACAAATAAATAAAATATTAAAAAACAAAAAGTACACACTTATTGTGATGAGACTAAGTAATATATAGAATGGCTGAATTGCTATATTGTACACCTGAAACTAATACAACACTATACGTTAATTATACTGGAATTAAAATAAAAATAAAATAAAATAAATAAAATTGATACTTTGAGGATTCATCTCTCAAATGCTTGTCTTAAAAGTTGAGGTGCCCAATGTGAGGTTTAAATACTTTACTCCTCAGGGAGAAGCTCCAGGTTTTGAGTTCCCTCCAGTTGTGGATGAGTGTGGTAGAGGTGGGGTTTATGACAAGATCGTGTCTCAACCTCTTCAACCGTCTTTGATGTAGTTTTCTTCTCATTTGTTCAAGGCATAGTTATAACTCAGTCTGCTTTAGATTTTTTAAGAGAAAATTGTTCCATATGTAGCTTTAGATTCAATGTGTCTGGAGGACATGAGTTCAGAAACCAGAACCAGAAATTGTTTTTTTATAGATATAGTCAAGGAAGGCCTCAGTATAAAGGTCACATTTAAGCAAGGATCTAAAGGAAACAAAGGAGGGAGCTCTGAATATTTCCAGGGAAGAGTGTTTCAAGAAGAGGGAATAGGAAGGACAAATGCCCTGAACAGGGGTGTATGCTTGGTGTGTTTGAAGAATAGCAAAAAAGCCAGAGAAAGTAGAGTTTCATAAGCAAGGGGAAGAATGGTAGAAGCTGAAGCCAGAGAGGTTCAAGCAGATCCTTATAAACCATCACCAGGACTTTGGCTTTCACCCTAACAGACATGGGGATTCTGTGGAAGTGCTGAGTAGAAGAGTGATTGGATCTGACTCATGCTTTAAAAAAATCACTCTGGCTGCTCTGTTTAGATTAGACTTTCAAGATCTAAAGACAGATGCTTGTATTAATTCATGAAGTATCAAGAGTTATGAGATTTGTGCTATTTTCCATTTTGTGCATGACAAAACTGAGAAAAGACAGATTGTAAATGGCAAAACCAGGATAATAGCCCAGGCAACCTGGCTCCAAAGTTCATGTGTTTAATTTCTCCACTCTACCATTTCTCAAGATAGACATCAAAGGCTGAGGCGAGGAAAATTTATGCAAATGTCATTGGAAGGAGACCACTAGGGGTAGTCCTAATTGAGACGTTTTGCTTCATTCCACTCCCATTATCTCATGGACTGTATTGCACTTTGTAGACAGTGAGTCAGAAAGACATGCCTGGGTCAAATTGGTTTTTTTTTTTTTTTAAGTCTATTACAAGTCAGGAATATAGGAGTTATTGACAGAACCTAGTAATAACTTTGTAGCAGGTATCTAACCTGTCAATTACAAGAGTGGAAGGGGACCTTGTCCATTTCCTTGCCTGCACCTGTCCAAAGTTAAGTGAAACATGGAAAGGACAAAGATTCCTTTTCAATGATCACTCTGTCAATATTACTCATATGGGATTCTCAACCTTCATTCCCAGATAACTCAGATTTCTCCAGTTATTTAAAATTTATAAAGAAATTCTTCACAAAATTTGTATTATAATCCTGTCAAATCTCCTCTATAATTCTTTTAAAGTTTAGACACCTGTCAAAATTTTGAAGAGAAAGTTATCATCATTAAATCTTTTCACCACCACCCTTGCACACAAGGAAGCATAATTAAATTAACTCCTTCTGTGATATCCCAGAGTTTTAGATCTCTCAAAATTAGAATTCATAATATTATTAAAAAAACATCTTTTTTACATAAATAATTATGTAAAATGTTTATCTAAATCATTAGGTTAAAATGTGGTTACTTATACATAAATAATTGTGTAATAAAGGTTATACTTCAAGCATGGTGTTTTCTTCTCATTCATTTTTTAAATATTGCCAAGTCAGTTAAGTAAATCCCACCACACAACCAAAACCCAGTTCAGCTCAATGAGAATCTGCTGAGTGCCTTAACACTTTGAAGGAGACACCAAAGAAGTACTACATGGAGGGTTTTCCTAAACTCAAGGAATTTAAAACCTGATCACAGAGCAAGTGTATATATCTTATATCAAAAATGAAGAGGGGCACCTGGGTAACTCCATTGGTTAAGCATCTGACTCTTGGTTTCAGCTCAGGTTGTGATCAAAGGTTTGTAAGATAGAGTCCCACATAGGGCACCATGCTCAGTGAGATGTCTGCTTAAGATTCTCTCTCTCCTGCTCCTCCTCCCCCCAAATTGCACAAGCACTCATGCTCTAACAAAAAAAAAAAAAAAAGAAAGAAAAAAAAATGTAGTTAATAACAGTCTTGAATATGCAGTTCAGCTGACCCTGTTCCTCAGAGCAGTCCAGGACTCAGCTTCCAGGCAGCTCAGTGTTGCCTCCACATTCACTCCCTCCCGCCAGTCAGATACTTCCATTCTCTCTCTGAGCCCTCAGACTATGAACAATCTGTTTCATGTTATATTATTATATTTCTGCACCCTAGGAATGTAAAAAGACTTTCCTTCTCTCACCATCAGAGCACCCCTCCACTGATAGAGTAGGAGTTTTGATAGATTTGAGAGAAGAAAGAGGCACCAGTACTTTTGAACATGGATACCAAGAACAGGTACCCATCACAGTCTGAGGCCAGGTACGGTGGAAGCAGCTTAAGACAGCAAGAAGGTAGGTGCTAGTTGTTGGGAGTTTGGGAAAGAAGGTATTAAAGGGTAAAAGAGTTACCCAGCAAGGCATGTAGGTGGGTGTTCTTTTAGATTTGACAGGCAGGACCATCTACCTAGGAAACAGATAACAACTTTATATGTTATTCTGCTCCTGGTCCCCACAAAACAAGCTAATGGTAGAGTTATTTGATTCCTAAACCTGGTTTCCCATTATAATCCTCAGGTAGTTCTAATGTACTGACTCACTGTGAGAGTTTATTTATTCATTTAACAAATGTATGGATCTCTATTATGAATTAAGTATGCCTCTGCAAACCAGATTGGCGCCCAACCTCCATCATTTCTATAGGCAATCAATGTTCTGAGTTCCCGACCACTGATTTCCTGACAACCATTGGGAAGGCTTCTCAGAAGTAAATAGAGGGTTTCTTATATTCTTTCTCTTTTAGCATTTGCATGCTGCCTTCTCCTTAATTTAAGGACATCATGAAAGTCCAGAAGAAGTGTACACACCACTTGATTTTATTTCTCTCCCTTTGTATTTGAATTCTTTGAATGCTGGGAAAAGCTCATGTGACATCATTTTTTAAAGATCCCAAGACAGAGATCTATCACAGTAGGGATTGAGAAAACTGCAATACAAGGCAGATCATTTGATTTCCATAGTAGTCTTCCCATAAAGAATATGGTTTATGTTTTAAAAATGGGAAGAAGTTATAAGTTCACTTTTCTTTAAAAAGCAGGACTTCATTCTGATTTGCAGGTGAATAAACCCCTCCCCCAGGTATAATCTTTTGGGGGGTATAATAAACAAAGTAAAAGATGAATAATTTTTTATTTATTCAATTCACCCAATTTTAACATCTTTCCAGCATAGAGCAAACATTATGATAAATAATAATACCTATTTTTAAATGTCAGTATATTTTTTCATAGCATACAATATTTTTTATCTCTTTCTATAAACATGTTAGGCATTTGAGGAAAAAGTCCAAATTGTGTGGTTCTTAATCATAACTACAGTGAACTGGGTGACAGGTAAGTAAATTACTAACAGGAAAAAATATAGGCCGTATACATATTTCAGCAGAGCAGACGGCAACCTAGTCTTGTCCTCTCTACAACCCCCCACCAAAAACCACACACATTTGTGTTTGCAGTTGCCCTCATTAGTACTGGAAAAACAGTAACAGTGTGAACTCTTGACAGAAACATCAGAAAAGATGTTAATCTCCAAGTTCAGGTCTTCTATTTTCCTAACATAATCTTATTTGAAAGAACAAGGAAATTTTTCTCAATGAAAACCTGCTTTGTTTCCAGAGTGGTTGTCTTCTTTTTTTCCTCCTTAGTTAGAACCCAGCTAAGCAGAGTGGAAAGTTCAGAGCCTTTTCCTAAAACACAGTGTACTCAACCATACTTGATACGGTCATTCTCCCAAGGAAAACTGGAGAAAAATTCCTGAACTCCGGACAGAATTCCAGAGTGAGGATTCCAAAACTCTAAACACATTTTCAGACTGATGGCCTTGTGTTTTTACAAGATGACCCTTCTGTTTGATCATGATGAGCAGTTCTGACTCCTTGACTTGGTTAGGACAGTTAAGTTTGGAATCAGCTAGCTGCCATATCCATAGAACACAAGTTACATCAATTTGGTCACCTAAATGTGCATATTTTCATGTCATATTTAAATAATTAACTCAGACCTTGGACATTTATACCTCTGCACTGGTAGACTCAATAACTACTTAAGAAAGGTATATAAATGTGGCTATTCACTAGTAATAACTGGGTTTACTTGGTATCACAGCAAAGGGGACACTCTCATATAAAGTACCAAGAAAGAGAGCTAAATTTATGTAAGGGAGTTGCCAGGATCCTCACCCATCTCACTGAATGACGAACACCTTGGATTGATTTACATAATATGTGTTTTTTAAACACCTTCCCTGTTCCTTGGGGAAGCTTTTAATGAAGCAGACAATGTAGTAAGATCAAATAGGTTAAAGAGAAGGGAAGAAGAGGAGCCAAAGAGGAACTAAGGGTAGAAGAGTAAAAGGGAGTGTGGAGAAAGACGTACACCAAATGCACATCATGACAGGCTGTATAGCTGTGAGGGGCAGGTCATGCATCAGGCCTGGATCTTCCCAGCAGACCATGTGCAAAGGGAACACGATCAGTTATAAAAATTCACACACACACACACACACACACACACACACACACAATTAACCCTCTGCTCATACCATTGCTGATACCAAGAGATAGAGCTGGGCTGGTGTGAGGAGAGGATTACAGCACACCAGTCTGGGCCAAATAACCAGACCCTCAAGCCCTGAGATGACATCAGGTGCCAGTTCAATTTCACATCCTATGGAAGAACACCTTCTTCTTCGTATTTCTGGTGAAACCCAAACTCCTCAAAACCTCAGCGAGCTGAGCATTATCCTCCTTCTTCATCCCGTAGCAACCCATCATTTCTTAGAAAGAGCAGGTGCATAGCTCCCTCCCAGAGAAGCCTTGTGGGCAGGTTCAGGAAGAGGTCACAGCACTGTCTCTTGCTTTCATTTTATTTTGGTCCTGATGCATTAGACAGGGGTGTGGGAAAGTCACTCTGATCCACATGATGGGGCCCAAGTCCTGCTTAACATGGGGCATTATTCCAAGAAAGAAATTTGGAGAAAGTGCCAACAAATAAGGAAAATATAAAATAAAGAAAAACAAATAAATAAATTAAATGACTGCTAGTCTATATCAATGTACATATGTTTAACAAAATTATAGTAGGCACCTATTAAGCACTTCTTTGTGCACATACTGCTCTAAGAACTTTATATTCATTCATTTAATCCTCCCAACAGCCCTGTGAGGTGGATACTATTACATGTTTTGCAGATCTGTAGCTGAGGCACAAAGGAGTTAGGCTTTCTTCACAGCTCACACTGTTAGTAAGAAATGCAGTCAGGTTTAGAACCCTAAGGGTCTCACACCAGAGCAGAGTTCTCCCTTCTGTGAACTCCAGCATCCACTTCTCCTCATCCTTCAGCCTCTGACACACATTCCTGAGGCTATCACTTCAGACCTCATTTCTTCTTGGGTTAGCCTGATTTCACCAACATTGGAAAAAAAAAAAAAGAAAGAAAGAAAGAAAGGAGGGGTGCCTGGTGGCTCAGGTGGCTAAGCCTCCTACTCTGAATTTCAGCTCAGGACATCATCTCAGAGTTAAAAGATGGAGCCCCTCATCGGGCTCGGCACTCAGTGAGGAGTCTGCTTAAAAGTCTCTCCTCTGCCCTCCCTCCCAGCCACATGCGCGCGCGCGCGCGCGCACACACACACACACACACACACACACACATAAGGGTGTGCTCTCTGTCTAAAAAAAAATATTAAAAAGAGGAAGAAATGTTAAGAGAAAACCTCGGAGTGTTATTTGTGCTGCCCATACATCATCCCCAACATTCTTCTCAAAGACATGGCTGCTGGTGATATGTAATGAGCAGGCAACTGAGGAAGAACTGAGCAAGTTCTGTTCTAGAACCGGAAGAATTCTAGAAGTGGAAAAGAATGCCAGAGACCTCAAGACAGTCTGTGGTCAGGGATGTAACTCAGATGAGAGTGGCTATCCCTAAATCTTCATTACTCCTTCACTGCTGGGTCTCCATTCCTCTTTGCCTCACATCATATAACTCAGAGATTCACTTCTCTATCTTGGCCCAATGACCTGCCTTGCCAGAAACTCACCAGCTTGAATTCTTCTGATGGCAAAACCTTCCTCCTGAGGTAGAGCCCACTTCCTCCACCCATCTTTGATCTCGGCAGAATTTTTCTTTTTTGGAAAAACCATACTGGCAAACACAGCAAACTCCTTCCACATACTTGAGATTCTACTGCATTTGTTTTGGAACCGCACTGAATTTTACATGTGTCAGTAGAGCTCTGCTGGAGAGAGCCCCCAGAGCCCTGTTGACACCTCACGGCAGAGTTTCACAAAATGTTCTAGGAAGAGATAATTTTCTAATTATACCACAAATCCTGCTTATGAAGGCATTTTCTAACCACTTCATTTCCAGTGATGGGAATGTCTGAGGGTGAAATTAGACCCGGGGTGCATACTTTCCTTTCTCCCTGTCATTTTTTGGTGTGTGTGTGTGTGTGCGTGTGTGTGTGTATGTGTGTTTCCATTTTGGTGTCAGGAAGTTTTGCCTGAAAAGCTAGGCCTTGCTTTCCAAGAGCTCACCTGAGAAGGCAACCCTACAAAATGTTCTTTTCCTCAAACATCTGGAAGCAATAGAACTAGGAGTCTTTCTCTGGACATAGTGTGTTCAAGGCCCCAGGAAGGAAGTCCATCATTCTGTGTCCCTTTTGCCCCTATGTAACATATTTATTCCTGTTCTTGTCTGACTGGACAACTTTTCTCCAACCACCAGTTAGAAAGGCAACTCCTTCTCATCCTTTAGACCTTGGTTGAGCTTCAATACTCAAGGCAGCCTTTCCTGAGCCACTCCAGCAGTATTTCCAAAGTGTGGCCCATGGACCACTACATAAGAATGACCAGGGACCAGAAAACCAAATTATAACAAATTCCTAGGCGATTCATATGCACAGGAAAGTTTAAGAATCTCTGCTTTATACTGAATTAATTCCCATGCTCCACTCTCCCCTAGTCCCTGTCTACTCCTTTCTCATACTGGTAATTGACTCGTTCAACATCCTCATTCTATATCAGACCATAAGCTCCATCAGGACAAGGGACATTACTGAATTTTAAGACTTTGGCACTTTCTAGTTTATAGTAGATGTTCAATAAATATTTGTTGAGTTGAACTGAAGCAAATCAATTTCTTAGAACTGTTCTTTTAAGTAATCTTCAATTTGAAGAATTAATCTACTTCCTTTTTTCAATATTTTATTTATTTATTTGACAGAGAGAGATCAGAAGTAGGCAGAGAGGCAGGCAGATAGGAAGCAGGCTTCCTGCTAAGCAAAGAGCCCGATGTGGGGCTCGATCCCAGGACCCCAGGACCATGGCCTGAGCTGAAGGCAGAGGCTTTAACCCACTGAGCCACCCAGGCACCCCTCTACTTCTATTTTTAACAAAAAGTGATAAAGCAAATAAAATAACTTGATATGAACAATCTAGTCAGATACCAGAACCAGCAGGGTGATCATGTGTCTTTCTATGTTGAATTTGATTTCCTATCCATTCTGTTTGGTCTATGTGATCACCACAAATGTTCTGAATGGCAGCAAAGGCAATATCTGGTAATTAAAAAGTAATTTTTACCCAGAAGATGAACTTTTGTCATAATGTATTTTGAAAGATTTTCAAGAACAAAGCTTAAAACAAAGCATTTTTTTAATGAAAATATAGTTAAAGAACGACAACGATGCATAAGGAAATTCCTTTTAATCACACATCCAAATCCCTTCTCTTATGTGAAGAGAGATTGGCTATTTAACTCACTGAAATGTCATAGCTCAAAAATTAACCAGTCAGGAAACAAGAGGTGTTGGCAAGGATGAAGAGAAAAGGGGAACCCTCCTATACTATTGGTAGGAATGCAAGCTGGTGCAGCCACTCTAGAAAAGAGTATGGAGGTTCCTCAAGAAGTTGAAATAGTACTATCCTATGACCCAGCAATTGCACTACTGGGTATTTACCCTAAAGATACAAATATAGTGATCCAAAGGGGCACATGCACCCCAATATTTATAGCAGCAATGTCCACAATAGCCAAACTATGGAAAGAGACTAGATGTCCATCAATGGATGAATGGATAAAGAAGATGTCATACACACACACACACACACACACACACACACACAGGAATACTATGCAGCCACCAAAAAAGGAATCTTGCCATTTGCAACAACGTAGATGGAACTAGAGGGTATTATGCTAAGTGAAATAAGTCAATTAGGGAAAGATAATTATATATGATCTCGCTGATATGAGGAATTTGAGAAACAAGACAGAGGATCATAGGGGAAGGGAGGAAAAAATGAAACAAGATGAAACCAGAGAAGGAGACAAACCATAAGAGACTCTTAGTCTCAGGAAACAATTTGAGGGTTGCTAGAGGGGAGGGAAGTGGAAGGGATGGGGTGACTGGATGATGGACATTGGGGAGGGTATGCACTATGGTGAATGCTATGAATTCTGTAAGACCGATGAATTACAGACCTGTACCCATGAAACAAATAATACAGTATATTTTTTTAAAGATTTTATTTATTTATTTGACAGATAGAGATCACAAGTAGGCAGAGAGGCAGGCAGAGAGAGAGAGGAGGAAGCAGGCTCCCCGCTGAGCGGAGACCCCGATGTGGGGCTCCATCCCAGAACCCTGGGATCATGACCTAAGCCAAAAGCAGAGGCTTTAACCTACTGAGCCACCCAGGTGCCCCAATACAGTATATTTTTAAAAAGATTTTATTTATTTATTTTACAGGGAGAGATCACAAGCAGGCAGACAGAGAGGGAGGAAGCAGGCTCCCTGCTGAGCAGAGAGCCCAATGTGGGGCTCAATCCCAGGACCCTGAAATCATGACCTGAGCTGAAGGCAGAGGCTTTAACCCACTGAGCCACCCAGGTGCCCCTACAGTATATGTTAATTAAAAAAAAAATCAAAGAAAAATGTCATAGAAACAGAATTCTGAGTTTTATATATATATATATATATATATATATATATATATATTATTTATATATATAAACTGAGTTATATATTAAAGATGACCAAGGAATTCTGAAGCAAAGCACTGTCATCTATGAATCTGGGATAATTCCCAGACCTTGACGGGGACTCCCCAAATATTCTCTCTCCATATACCAACTCAAAAGGAAAGTAGCATCCATGGGGGAGGAGAAGGTGGTGACAGAAGGAAAACCACAGTACATACAAAATAAACCAGCTCTGTTGTATCCATGTATTCTCTAAGTACCAATAACAGGATTTAGTAGAGAAAAATAACAAAATTATAACAATTTTTTTTAATGCTAGTATCCACATAGATGTAAATGGTAAGTATTCACCCTTTCTGGTGGCTGAGTAATATTCTATGGTAGATATATATATATATACACACACACATATATAAAGAAGATGTGGTATTATATACCACATGGTATTATATACCACATCTGTGGTATTATATACCACATCTTCTTTATCCATTCACCTGTCAATGGACATCTCAGCTCTTTCCACAGTTTGGCTATTGTGGACATTGGTGCTATAAACATTGGGATGCATGTGCCCTTCAGATCACTATGTTTGTATCTTTGGGGTAAATATTATAGGAAAAAAACTGAGGGTTTCTAGAGGGGAGATCGGTGGGGGGTGGGGTGATTGGGTGATGGACATTAAAGAGAGCACATGATGTGATGAGCACTGGGTGTTTTTTTTTTTTTTAAGAATTTATTTATTTGGGGGGCACCTGGGTGGCTCAGTGGGTTAAGCTTCTGCCTTCGGCTCAGGTCACGGTCTCAGGGTCCTGAGATCGAGCCCCATATCAGGCCCTCTGCTTGGCAGGGAGCCTGCTTCCCCCTCTCTCTCTGCCTGCCTCTCTACCTATTTGTGATCTCTCTCTCTCTGTCAAATAAATAAATAAAATCTTTTTTAAAAATTTAAAAAAAAAAAAGAATTTATTTATTTGGGATGCCTGGGTGGCTCAGGGGTTAAGCCTCTGCCTTCGGCTCAGATCATGATCCTGGGGTCCTGGGATCGAGCCCCGCATCGGGCTCTCTTCTCAGTGGGGAGCCTACTTCCCCCTCTCTCTGCCTCTGCCTCTCTGCCTACTTGTGATCTCTGTCAAATAAATAAATAAAATCTTTTAAAACAAAAAGAATTTTTTATTTATTTAAGACAGAGAGTGAGCAAGCAAGAGAGAGCAAGTAAACACTAGTGGGGAAAGAGGGAGAAGCAGACTTCCCACTGAGCAGGGGGCACAACATGGGACTCAATCCTGGGACTCTGGAATCATGATCTGAGCCGAAGGCAGACATTTAACTGATCGAGTCACCCAAGCACCCTGAGCACTGGGTGTTATATGCAACTGATGAATTACTGAATGTTACATCTGAAACTAATACATCTGAAACTAATAATGTGCTATATGTTGGCTAATTGAATTTAAATTTTAAAAAAAGAAAAAAACCAATATTGCACTATATGTTAACTAAGTAAAATTTAATTTCACTCTTTTCTATTTCTATTTTAAGTAAAATTTTTAAAAATAAAGTAAAATAAAATAAAATGCCAATTATGTCCTAATTAAAAGGACATTGTTACTAGACACTGTTTCCAGTACCCCATAAATAAAATCCCAAAAACACAGAATGAACCAAAGTTAAAGAAACACAAACATAGAGGGAGAGGTTTTCACTGACCTTCCAAGAGTTAAACCTACTTTGTAGCTATTGTCAGGAGGAATGATCAGTCCGCTGACTTTTAATAATAATGTTAATAATATTAATATTAATAATAATAATGTTAATAATAATGTTTGGGCCAGGCACCAGAATTATTATTATCATTATTACTACTACTCTTGTAATTATTCTTATTTTTTAGGTGAGACAGTAGAGTTAGAGACTCTAAGTATCTGGCCCACAGTCACACAAATGGAAAGGGGTAAAGCTGGCTCTATGAGACGAGGGTGCTGTCTGCACTGTGAAGGGCTTGGGAAACTTCTGTTGTTAAGTCATAATTTCTTGATGAACTGGGGAAATGTGGTAGAAAAAAAAAATACAATATTTTCTTATATGATTTCTGGTCCCTGTGGGGTCTCACCTATGGGAGATGACATTCACCATTTTGGAATTCTTTCTGGGTACTAAAAACCAAACCTGTCCTCAAGTCAGAAATGGTGAAGGGTCCTAAGGAACTTTGGTTGCCCAGGAAATTTATTATGACAATTCTAAGAGTCTTTTCCAGACTTTTTTTTCCCCCAATGGCAAATCTTTGCAGTTGATGGGGCGCTGACTAAGCACTGCCATTTCACTTCTTTATCTCACATATGAAATCACTTCCTTTTCTGGTTCAGGATTAAGAAAGCAATTTTAAAATCTTTTTTGACTTGGAGAAATAACAATAACAAAAGTGAGAGGAAAAGAGAAAATGACTTGTGATAGCCATTCAGTAGTTACAGAAAAATGGAATTAAATTCTAGCCTAAAAATGCAGAGAAAGTGAGCCACCTTAATAGAAACAAGTGTAGTCACTATATGATTAATTGTTTTGTTTTCAACCCTCTAAAACCCTTTGTCTTGTCTTCTCAAAACCCTTTCCTCTTTCTTTCTTTTTTTCAAAACTCCTGGGATTTTTTTGCACATCTGCAAAACCAATGTTAGTTCCAGGTTCCTATTCTGGTGATGAACCAATCTGGCTTCCAGTCTCAGAAAAGAAGCCAGTTCTGGCCAGACAAGCAAATGGAGGTGACCTAATACCTGGGGGAAGTGGGAGGTGGAGCCTCTTACTGATAAACTGCAAAGGATTTCAGGCCCGTCTGGTCCTCAGACCACGGACAAACTGAACCACATCAGAGCTCAGAGGCCATTGATGCGGTCGTGGAAAAACAGGTGAATTTTACTTTCAAAGCAGAGGGAGAGAATATGGCTAGAGAAAAATTCTAAGAATAAGCTAGGAGAATAGTTCTGGTTTTTTTTCTTCAAGTCTTTATTTAAATTCGTTAGTTAACATACAGTGTATTGTTAGTTTTAGGTGTACAATATCTCCCTAATGATGATTTATGCCTCCAAACTAAGGCTGATTTAAAAAAAAAATTGATACTATCAATAAATAGAAGTAATGTTCTTGGTTTGTGACTTCTCTTTCCACTAATAAAAATATTTGAGTCTGTCAAGTTTTTGTTGACCTCTATTAAATTCAGGTAACCTTGGAAGTGAACAAAATTGAAAATCTGTACTCTTTGGAAAGGGACAAAATTATACTTTGGAATAAGAGATTTTTAAAGGAGAGAATGCTCTTAGGGCCATTGGGGCAGAAACCAAAATCAGGTTTATTCTCCTCACCAATGAAGAAAACTGAGCTATTTGTGACTATCAGAGTGGTACTCTCTTTGAGGAAAAAGATTGCAAACAATTCTTGGAAACTCTACCTCTCTAAGAAGACGGCATTTTTATGAATTGAGGGAAAAGGCATGAGCAACATATGGAGTACATTTCCCCTTATAACACTGATCTGTTTAAAATTGAGGGAAAAACCTCTTGGCAAGGTGTACTGGCCAAGCCATTGGCAAAAGTCATTTCGGTTTATCCTGATTCCTTTCCATGGTCCACCTCCCAGCCTGCCGGACATCCGGGCCCTTGATTTACAAGCACTAAATTGAAAAACAAGCCGCTGAAGATGCCTAGAGAACCCTTCTTTCCCTTGGCCTGTGTTGTGTTTTTGCCCCATGTCTGCAGATGATGTAAGGGAAAAGATCTAAAGATTTTCCAGAAACAAGGTGAATTTTCAAAGAGCATCAGAAGTGACTGTTTTTTTTTTAAGATTTTATTTATTTATTTGACAGACAGAGATCACAAGTAGGCAGAGAGCAGGCAGAAAGAGAGAGGGGGAAGCAGGCTCCCCGCTGAGCAGAGAGCCCAATGCGGGGCTCGATCCCAGGACCCTGGGATCATGACCTGAGCCGAAGGCAGAGGCTTTACCCCACTGAGCCACCCAGGTGCCCCAGAAGTGACTGGTTTTTGAAGGATTGCCTAGCCTAAGGAAGACCTCACAGAAGTGGGAATCTGGTGTGAGACTTTCCAAAGGCAGTGACTGCCCAGCGCAGTCTGCCCTGGTCTCTCCTGGTTTTGGCACTGAAGGTCTGGTGTCCCTGGGAACTTCGCAGTCCCAGACAAACTGGGACAGTCAGTCACCCCAGTAGGAGCCTCTGGATTTCTTTGTGTCTCAGACGTTGAGAAAGGAAAGTCTTAGCAGTGCTCAGAACAACTTGTCTAACCTGAACAAGGGAGAAAATAGAAATAAAAACTTTGAGAATAGCAGTTCACATTCATAGAGTCCTTGTTTTGTGTCAGGACTCTGCTGGGTGCTTTGTAAACATTATTTCAGTTGGTTCTGCTTACATCATTGAGAGTCATTTATTATTGTCCCCATGTTGCAGATAAGGAAAGTGAGGAACAGAAAAATTCAATTAACTTGCCCAAGTTCACACAACCAGTAAGGAGTGGGCCAGAATGAGTAACATGAAGTACCCTGAACTTGACCAAGAGTGATCCCTCCCACCCAAATTCAAAGTCTCCTCACGCCCCATGTGCAGCCTGTTTAAGCTTTAAGATGGAAATGGAACAGACATATTTCTTCTTTTTTGGCTATCCTAGGAACTTGCTAAATGCCAGATGCTCCCTAAAGGACAGAATCCACAAGTTTCTATGGAAGAAAGCTCTAAACTCTTAGCAAGTTTACTTGAGTTCTGCATCAGTTAAGACCTTCAGTACCTAGTCTCTGAAACATTCTTTCGTTGTTGATCCTGGGCACTGGGCAACCTCTTGAGAGCTAAGTACCCTGTCAGACGGCTGCCTCAGAACCCTGTGTAATCCCTCTCTCAAGGAGCAGTGGTGTTGTTTGAGTAAAGTTGCCACCATAATCCCCTTGGCTTACCGTTTAAGAGTATTACGGGCTCTTGGAATAGATTTGTGGAGAAAATACAATTAAAAGAAATGTTAACAGTGTTCTATTCGAATACAGAATGTGTAATTGCACAGGAGGAGACAGCTTGCCCCAGACTGGCCACCAGAGGATTTACTTAGGAAGAGAAGCTGTTTTACTTAATCTGGTTTCCTACATACAAACAGAATGCCAGGAGTTTGTGGCTCCAATGGGAGGGAAGGAGAAAAGGCATTCTGGATGTTTCTCCAGGTTAACACTTAAAATTGGGCAAATGGAAAACACATCCAACTGGGAGTCTAACCATAGATATGTTTGAATGACAAATTCAGACTTTCACATATTAAATGAGAGCCCTTGACTGACTCTCTCTCTCTCTCTCTCTCTACGTGTCTAAAAACACATGTATTGATGACTCGTGGGCCAGAGACCACCACCACACAATTGTGGTGTAATGCAAGTGGCTCTATTCTTTTTTGTATCCAGACCATCTGTTTTGACTTAGTGCTCTATTTGACTTCCGAAAACTTGACCCACCTCGAGGTCATGACATTCTATTTCCCCCAAGGGCACCCTCCACTATGAAAGTAAAGCAGAAGCATTAGGACCAGCTGGCTAGAAGGAAGCACTTTCTAAAGCCAGTCTCGTAAAGTTTCCAGATTCTCAAGGAAACAAATGACTCATGGAGCTCTTGGTGTAGGCATCTAGTGCTTCCCAAAATTTCCACAGACATAATGATGAAATGGAATCTATCTGAGGAACTGACCTTTGTTCTGGGGCTATTACAACTTAAATACACTTCTGCATCTTACTGGCCACCTGTGAGCAGCTCCCTTTATGTTTTTTGGCCACAGTCCCAGGGATCTATTTCCATCCATCTGTCCATCATTCATCTCTCCCTTCACCCACCCATTCATTCATTTAACAAACATTTCGGGCATGATTATAGGTGCTGAGAGTACAACAAAGAATAAGACAGATAAGGTTTATTCTCTAAAGTAGCTCATAGTCTACTAGAGAGACATTAAACAAGAAAACAATTAAATAAAATGTTTTCAATTAAGTAAACAAGTGCCATAAAGAATAAATAAAGGAATGCTATAGAGAATGATGTGGGGGAGAAGGAGCCTCTTTACACAGGGAATGCCCTTTAAAGGAAATGACATTTGGGTTCAGACTGGAATCAATTAAAATTTTGAAAGATGGAAATCACAGGCCAAAGGAATTATAAATGCAAAGTTCTTGGGGACAGCAGTAAGTTTGGTGAGTTACTGGAACAGCAAGAAGGTCATCATGGTTATAGGAAAATGAGCATAGTTGAGTCAAGTATAAGATGGAGCTGGAGGTTCATATAGGGCTTTTTAGGCTAAGAGGAGTTTGCATTTTATTCTAAGTGCATCAAAAAGTCATTGAAAGGTTTGGGGGGGGTAGAAGAATGATATGATCTAACTTACAATTTTAATGACGCTATACAGCTGCTAGGTGGAGAATGAGAGGTCAAGTAGGATAGGGGTACAAGAATGGTTGTAGGAAGAACATCTAAGACACTATTAGAGAAATGACAGTGACTTGGACTTGTAGTAGAGACAATAAGAGGTGAATATGTTAGTAATAGATTTGAGGATAAACCTGACAGGTTTACCATGATCTAGATATGGGAGATGAGGGAAGAGGAGAATCAAGGATTACTCTGAAGTAGTGGGTTTATGCTGTTGGGTAGGTGGTATTGCCATTTCATTGCTCGCCATCAAAAATCCTAAGCGGTAGGTAGAATGAGTCCTGCTAATTTTTCTCCCCTTTATTCCATGCTGTTTTGGGATGCAAGAGGCTATTTATGCTTCCTGTGGTTAATATCTATAGTGAAAGCCTTCCAATGCAACCCTTTTCTACACATATCTCACAACAAGCAAAAACTTGTTGGGGTCAGAGCTACATAAACTGTGAGCAGAAAGAAAATACTTTTTTCCTGGGATCTGAGAAAATAAGAGAATAAACAAAGGGTGGCATTCTGATTCTGTAGTCCTCCTTTGCTCCTTGAAAGAAGTAATTTGATTGAGTCATTAGTAAGTGGGAATGCTGAAAGTGGCATTGGGTGACAACCTGAAATGTTTTTTTTCTTTTTCAGACCAATCTCCAAAGCCTAAGAGACTCCCAGAGACTGCTTCTCTGAACAAAGTATTATATTTCCATATTTCATGTAGTTTAAGAGAGAATATAAAAGGTCTTGTGCATTCACTCTGGGGGCACTTCTCAGATTGCCTTTATTAAAATAATTACTCTTCATACTGGTATAACCCTTTTCTTCTAAAGGTGGAAAATTTTGTAGTCTGCAAACTCCTTACTATGTGATACCCATTTGAATCTAAATTAATCCCACTTTACCATACTCTGGCACATATAGAGGTTGGTAACCGTAGACCAGAAGTAACCTGGAATGGTAATAGTTCTCTAGTAGACTTATGAACTGCAACCAATTGGTGCATGACATAGGCAAAAGACTTCTCTGAGAGCATTCTAAATTCTCATGTTGGTTGGGAGCACCCTGTTTATCTGAATTCCTTCAGCCAACAAAAGTTCATCCATCAGACCAGCATCTTGAATAAGCACCCAGGGAGTTGCACTGGAAAAAATTACTTCTAAGACAAACATTCCATCAGAATGATTAGAACCAAAATGCAAAATCATTGACTCCATGAAGATAATACCTAGAGCCATTTAATAATCCTGACAGTGGAATTTTTATATGCATGCTCTAAAATGTGCCACAAAAAAAAAAAAAAGGCTTTTTAAATAGAATTTCAATCTGCATGCCTTGTCGACAATGTTGGGAAAAAGAGAAACCCAGGTAGAAAATGTAATAGGTAGCCTTTCTGATATAGCAGATAACTCATGCCCACCCCCCTCCTCAGAAGATCTCTTAAAGGCATAAGCCACAATTATAGCCAGTCCTCAGCACTGCTTTGCATGACATTTGAACTTAGGAAAGAGTATTTTGCTAACCCCTTGGTGCTGAATGTTTGACCTTAAGGCTTACTGTTGCTCCTTTTTTGTCTCAATCCTCGTGACTGCAAATGCTATTATTAGTCATAAGATTGTTCAGTCACTTTTAAATTCCAGCCATGGTATTTGACTCTCTGGCCTAAATATAAAGGGAACTCAAACTCCTAATTATTTCTAAGGGGCTAATTTTTTTCATCTTTCCTATATACTCCAAATTTTCCCAGCTCCCTATGGAACTAGGAACATAGTTTTTAGCAATGTATGCCCCTTAATCCTTCACTGAGCAGAGAAAAAAAATGCAGAGGTTTGTGTAAGGACATCCTTGGAAAGGAATCTCAGCATTGCTACCAATGAGTTAAGTTACTTGAGGAAAGTCATGAAACCTCTGTTTCACATAATAAATAGAAGATAATATGTACATGAAGGGTTATTATATAAATGATATATATTACATGTAAAATTCCTGGCACAAAAAAATAAGCATTCAGTAAATAGCATATATTAGTGATTATCACTACATCGTTTCATTTATGTAAAGGTAGGAGCTGACTAAACATGATTTTCCATTTTAGCCTCTGTCTGGTAAGGCTTGTTTTAGCCTTAAAATCTCTTATATTATGACTTTACTTTTCATGGCCACACAAAGTCATAACACATTCAATATGCTATTTAGAACAATCTGTTTAAGAGAAACTCTAACTATTAAATAAGTTTAGTCTGAAAGTCTATCCCAGTGCATCCATAAAATATCATACAAGTGCAAAAATGCAAAAAGAATCATGAAGTTATGAGTCTTAGAGTTCAGAGTATCATTAGAAATCAAATGGTTCAAAGCCTATTACCTACAGATATAGAAACTGAGGTGCATAAAGATAAGCAACTTTCACAAGACCATATGACTTAGTGGTGAGATAATATCAGAAGACTAAGCCCCAATTAGGTTTATAACTAGAAACATCTCCTACTCTTTTAACCTAATGATAATCCTTCAGAGAGCTTGACTTGCCTGGTATTACAAATCAGTGATAAATTTGGGGCTAGATCATTTGTTATCAGCGGGAATTGCCCAATTCAGGTACTCTCCAAGGGCTCATCTAGTTCTAAATATTTTATTATTCATCTGTTTGTTATTCGAGGATACCCTTCACAACATGGACATGTGTTGTTCATCAACCTCCAAAATATTCTGCTCTTCTAGCCAGACATTGTCTTTATGATCCCACAAATATTTATTCCATTGCCAAATCTTTCCCTATATGCATAATGACCTCCACTTTCTTCTTTGTTTACACAACTCCTGTTCATTCTGCAAAACCCAGTTTCCCACCTCCTCCCCAGTATCTTTCATTTCTCTGGCTTTCATGAATCTTCCTCTCTTCTGAACTCTTATAGTCTCCAAGATGTGTCTATACAACTGAGAACACAATTATCTACTGTGTACGGCATCCTCCCGCATTGTTTCTTGTGTACATCTTATCTTCCCAAATAGACTGGCTGCCCCATGAAGACAAGTACCACAGATAAGGCTTATCTGATTACAGTGGAGCAGAACACTGAGATGAATGCTCATAGTAGGTACTCAATTAATATTCAGTTAATTGGGCAAGGGGGCAGAGAGGAGAATAAACATTTTCTTGTTTCTCTAACCATTCTTGATAAACTTAAAACGGCTAAGTTTGATTGAGGTTTTGAAGTAATTACAACCAATAAGGAAGAGTAAGTAAGAACAGCACTTAGGCTACTTGTAATCCTATCCTACAATCTTTTCTTTGAAATGTTGAAAATATTCAGTTGAGACTGCCCAAGAGACTGATAGTTGTTTCTAAAGGAGGTGTCCACTTCTGCATCATCAGTTTCTGGTGATAAGTCTTACCCTTGGAAGTATAACTTATTTTCTGGGGTAAGAAAAACCTTATTGAATCCATGTGATGAAAGATGAATAATATGGAGCTCTATGAGCCACAATCAGTAAAAGCAAACAAACAAAGCATACTCATTCATATCAGAATACCACACCTTCATTATATAAGCATGAAGTAGCATCAGGCACATCTTAGGAAAAGAGTTCTTATTCCAGCTTCTTTTTATTTATTATGTATTTACTGAGTGCCTCATGATAATAATAATGGAATATTAAGTATTAAATAAATATAATACTATAAGAGTTAAGTTAAGAGCCCCAGTGCAAGAGTCTAACAGTCTTGTATTCTGGGCCTATAACTTGGTAACTGTATGGGCAAGTTACTTAACATGTCTGTACTTTACTTTCCTCACCTATAAGTAGGAATAATAATAATACTAATTTAAAGGTTTGTTTTAAAGATTAAAATGAGGTAACACATGAAAAAACACAGAACTAAGTATATAGCACTTACTAAGCATTCAGTAAATTTTTTTATCATTATTAGTATTAAATACAATGTCATACACTTGCTGAGCAATTTATATATATTTATTAGATATAAAATTTGTAAGAGTTTATGAGTGTACTCATTGATATATTCCAACACTAAGAGGAGATCCTAGCCCACCTGAGGCACTGAATGAATAATTGTTAAATGGATGACTGGTTTCATTTGCTCCACACAAGGGCCTTACAACATGGTAGTCTCTCAGAATACAACACTGAGCAAGACAGAGGCCTAACCTTCAGGTCTAGTGCAGAGCAAGAGGAGGACATTCGAGGAAGGCAGAGAAGTCAACAGACGACTGACTCGTACACAGGGTAACTGCTCTGATAAGGTAATATAGCACATTTGGGTAGAGGTATAAGGAATACCTAATTTAAACTCAAGAACAAACAAGGCTTTCTGAAGGAAATTTCAGCCATACTGACATGTAAAAAGTAAGTAAGAGTTTGTCTGGGAAATCAGAATTACAGCAGTCCCCCCTTATACAAGTGGGTTACATTCCTAGACCCTCAGTAGATGCCTGAAGTGGTGGATAGTATCGAGTCCTTATTATGTTTTTTCCCACCCATACATACCTATAATAAAAGTTAATTTATAAATTGGACACAGCAAGAGATTAGCGATAATAACTAATAATAAAATAGATTAATTATAACAATACACATAATATGAGTTACAAAAATGTGGTCTCTCTCAAAATGTCTTATCATACTATACTCACCCTTCTTCTTGTGATGATGGAGATGACCAAATGACTGCGTGATGAGATGACACAAGGTGAATGACACAGTTGTTGTGACAAAGCGTTAGGTTACTGTTGACCTTCTGACCACACACATAGGAGGATCATCAGCTTCTGCACTGCAGTTGACCTTGGGTAACTGAAATCCAGGAAAGCCAGACTCCAGATGAGGAGGAAGCTACTGCAACAGCATACAGTCAATCCAGAAGGTGAGAGAGTGGGTCACTCTCTTTAACTGTATGGAGCTCAGTATAGATGCAGTGAGAGGGGAGAGAGGAGAAAGGACACTGCAGAGGTCAGCAGGGTGCTGAGCATAGTGCCAGGGATGTGGACTTGATTCTGATGGCCACGGGACTGCTTCAGTGGGCTTTAGAATTGTCACTGATGGCTTCCTCCCTTTCACTGGGTTCTCAGAGTTCTAACAGCGACCCTGAGCTAGATTAACTTTGGTATTCATTTGCATATTTGTGAGTCCACAAATATGCTAGAATTATAATAGTTTATGGTTTTCAGACCCTGGCCTATTTTTTACCATCTTTGTGTTAGAGATCTCTAAGACCAAAGCTATCTTGAGTTTTACAGATGTTGGCCGTACTTATCAAGAGTAGATCCAATCGGATCTGTTACTTGTGTCACAGAACTTCTCACTTGGCTACCTCACTAATACCATATTATGATTCAGTCAGTTGATCTCTCTGGGCTAAGTCTATGGCAAGGGTGGCAAGTTAACTTACTGTTCGTGGTTGATCCAGTCTCAGAATGAGTATGTTTCATATTATTTTGTAGTATTAAATGACAGTAGAGAATTTTCAGGGAAGAAAGTGAGTGACAAAATGTGGAACAAAAAAGTTCCAGAATCCTGTATACCTTTCATTTAACATGTTCTTGATACTAAGCTTTAATGTGCATGAACACTGTATTACTCTGGATGACTTTCTAAGTTGTCCTCCAGCCAGCCTGAATTTCTCTTTATCAGAATTCAAGGTGACAGTGTTACGTAAGGAGAATAATGACAGACCGATCTTCAGCAGGGGATTTCGAGGGAATTATATTCACCAAAAGCAGACTTTCATGTAAATGGATCATATAAATTGGCATAAATATCTGACAGAACCTAAATTAAAACAATCTTTTCCATCACCCTGAGCCATACGTGAACTGGTGTATCATTGAAGAATGAGCTGGTTACTGGTTAGTGTCTCAGGAAAATTAAAGAACAGGGCATGTGTTCAAAACAGGAATCTAGTCCCGGACTATGAGCTAAGAAAAGGCAAGCTTTATTTCTAGAATTAAAAACTGGGGGTAAATATCATTTAAGTCGTGACCTTAGAAGGAGGAGGAGGAGGAGCATGTGGTCAGTCAAGCATCTGCCTTCGGCTCAGGTCATGATCCTGGGGTGCTGGGATTGAGCCCCACCTCAAGCACCACCTTGGCTCCTTGCTCAGCCTGGGATCCTGCTTCTCCCTCTCCCTCTTGTGCTCTCACATGGGTGTACTCTTTCTAAGAGTATCTAAGATAAATAAATAAGATCTTAAAAAAAAAAAAAAAGGATGGTAAGGAGCTTCAGAGAACCTAAACAAATAAGGGGGAAGATCCTTTTGATGATTCTCTGAGCCCCACTTCCCCCTCACTATTCTGTTTTGATTCCAGAGTGATGAGAGGAATAAGGGCTGGGAGACATAGGAGGGAGCAAGGGTGGGGAACCAGAGGTAAAGAAAGGAATGACAAGATGAAAGGAGTGGTGGAGAGCATTCTCTAAACCATTCAGAATTTAGGGAGTAGAACTGAAGATAGGGGAGCGCAAGCGTGCCATTCCCATTGCTCACCACCAACACCAACACCAAGCCAGGAGGCACGCCTATTGGTTGAAAGTACAAATGTCACTCAGGGACAAGTAGAGTCAGCTATGTGTTGCGAGACGGGACAAAACATGAGAAGAACCATTAGAAATGTCAGCTGACGGCTAAGCAGACCCGTCAGCCAGCCAGTGAGTCCAGAGCACTTGCTTTGTGTTCCGTTGCTACAAAAGCCACCACCACAGCTTGGGTGGACAGACCTGAGAGAGGCCTGAGCAGAGGAGCATGATGAGACCCAGAGTGTGGGGGAGGCAGTGCCTTATAACCCAGATAGATGCGTTGCTTGAAGCAGGCAATAAGTTGCTAGCACTCTCATAATAGAAAGAATGGCTCAAATGTGTACAATTTCATTCATCCCATTTTGATATCTGGAATATGATAAAATTCAGACTTCCCTTGTTTAATTAGCCATTAGGCTTGATTAAGAACATTTTTCAGGTTACACAGAAAATGATGGAAAAGTAAGGTGTGTCTGCCAGAGAAGGGGCAAGGGAAAGCCAAGCTGAAAAGGCAAAACAACAGAAGAAAATAGCCACCTTTACTCTAAAATCCCTGAGAACGTTTCTGCAGACACTGGGTTTTTTAACTGAAGGAGGTGATACGGCTAATCCTGATGTGCCTTCGGATGCTTAATTCAAAGTTCAGCAAAAGTTTAAAAGGAAATGAAGTGAAAATTGATCACTTGGTATATAATCACTGGAGAAAGAGATCTGCCCCAAAAATATTTCTGCCATGGAATTTTTTCAATGTCCTACTTTTGAGAATTCTTTCAATAATAGAATTTTTTTTTAATTCCATACTAAAGTGTCTGAAATAAAGGAATTCTCTTTTAAAGGGAACTCGCTGTGTCATTGTATCCTCAAAATGCTCATTTTGTTTGTATGTGCTTTAAAAGATTACAGGGCATAAAAGATGGGGAATATATCCATGGGGATAAAGATGGAGAATTACAGACTCCTTTCCAGTAGACTGGAAGCTATTTAATCAAAATACCCATATATAATATCTGTGGCCTTGCAAAAACATTTAGGTAATAAACTGAAAAATGATTTATCACAGGGAAAAACTTGTATCCCTTGACATTAGTGCATAATATAAGCAAGAGTATGTACCCAAGAGGACTTGTATTAACATGTGTAAGTAATACCTTAATAAAAATTTTTTGAATAGAAACTGGAGGTTCTTGCTTGAGAAATTGGTAATAGGGTGATGCACATTGTCCATTGTGAATAAGAATCATGGTAGTTAAGGGAGAATAGCTCTCTCTTTTTTTTGGCCAAAGAACTGCTTAGAACATAATCTTAGCCTTTTGGAACATTAAAGGTGATAAAGACTTTAAAATTATTTTGTTCATCTCATTTTATAGTTGTGAAAAAAAACAAGGCATTCCCCGTGTTGGGATATCTAGAGGTAAATTGCTTGCCTGAGGTGCTAAGGGCTAGGAAGTGGCCATTAATAGATTGAGACTATCATCTCGCCCTTTCCAAGAAAGCATACAATATAAATTCCAATGTTCTTCTAGATTTTCATGACCTAATACATAAGATCTGATTGAAACTACAGAAATGGGACACCTTAACATGTCAATGTTTGTAGAATGAACCTCACAGAATCTTTATGGAAATACATAATGTTAAGGGATCTTACCTTGAGAAAACAGAAGTCAATGTAAAAAAAAAAAGACATTATAAATAGATGACATCTGAAACAGAACTCCTTTAGGTCCAGGAAGGAAGCCTGAAGTGGGTATTCAACAGCTGTATTTAGAGGAATGACTACTGGGGGTAGTACTCTCCTCCCTAATGAGGAAAGAAGAGGAAATGAATTTAAATTACAACCAAAGGAATTTAAGTTAGATGGAAAGATCTTATTGGCAGTGAAGGTTTTATGAACCCTGGAAAAGATTCCTGGGGGGGTTTTCAGATTCCCTATCTGGATATATTTAAGAGAGATATCTATCAGCCCAGGGTGGTTGAGGTAGAAACCTGCCTGGAATTCGCTTTCAGCTGAATTCTGTAAATCCAGATTAACTCCTAACGATGTTGACGATGTCAGAGACGGTAAATGCTAGGCAATGGCAAGAAACGTTGTCCCTTAAAAAAAACAAAAAACTCACCCAAAGTAATCATTTCCTTGGAAAATCAACTGGCGTGTGCTAGTTGGTTATAAGTGGAATGTACAATTATAATACATTCTGGCTTTTATTTTCTTTTTAATCTGGTTTCCAATGGAAAGAAGCCTTATGAAATCTCTCTGGCAGTCTATGCCCTGCTTAATGCATTTTTATTTTTCTTCTTTAGGCTGATTACAACCCAATCTCTTAGAAGAAACTAGCCTAGGTAGCGATATATGTGCCCCCAGAGTAAACAATTTCAGAGGAAATAACCTCTCCCCACACTCCAAAAGAAAACTTCTTTCCCTTCTAATTGAAAGAAACGAGCAGCTGATTCCACTACTACTATCAGCTCTCCTTCCTTACCCTCACGCAGGCTCCAGCAACTTCTCTGCAACTTGCAGAATTTCCCCTTATTTCCAGCCTATGAACAGCACTTGCACTCACAATTCATACCAAAATTCTCTCATCTGTTGTACTTGTCTGTTTATACAGCTGTGCGTCTATTTGCCCCATTGTGTTAACCCCCTCTATTGTCTGGTTTTTATTGTGAGCTCCTGGAGGCGAGGAATGAAGTCTGTTTAATTTGGTTTGCACAATGCTGCGTGGACACAGGTGGACCCTGTGTGACTGTGCTTGACAGCGATCGTTCCTGGCATGACTAGATGCTCCAAAAATAATGATAAGATTTAAAACGTCATGGGATAATCAAAATTGGAGATAGAGGACTCAATTCAAAGAGTCTGTGTCATCCCATGGTCCTCCTACATGCAGTACACTAATGACATAATGGGTGTCAGGGACCACATTAAGCAGTGTGGACAAAGGTCCAATCAACAACTGGACAGTCTATTAAGTCAGGGTCTGAAACACACAGAAAACAAGATTGAGTTTATTTGGAAGCTTGCCTTCCATCATGGCCATCCTTTCCCTTGGTATATAAGCGCAGTCTTGCTGGGGTTCACAGCTCAGAGCTTCATCTGTCAGTGCCCACTGCCATATTTGACACTCCATGGAAGACTACCAAGGTCATATAGCATCTTGGCCTTCTGACTTCTTTGCTTAGACCTCAGAAAGAACAAAAGTCATTTTCACCATAATTAATAATTCTTCCTTCCTACTAATCCGTGCACAAGCCCCCTCCAACCTAACTTAACACCAGTCTTCCTCACTGACCCACAAGGAGAGAGACAAGTTGATCCACGATTCTTAGTTGGGTTAAAAATTTCCTGTGCCTATTCATTCCTAAGAGTCCGAAAGTTACATCAAATAGCAAAATGATTGATGAAAACCCTTCCCTCAGGGGACGCACAGGAAATAACATTTCATTTAATTCAACAAATATTTTCTAGGCACCAATTATTTTTAGGCACACTTGTTGTGGGCTAGGGAGGGAGAAGAGCGCAAAACATACTCAGTCTTCAAAATGTGTGTGTGTGTGTGTGAGTTAATTTAAGGTTTCAACATAAGATTGCTTTATTGTAGAATCATGGTGAACATTATGCAGTATATATGTAAGATATATTTAGCACAGAGCCCATCACATAAGTCATTCTCAATAAGTAATAGCTATTACTATTATCACTGAGTTATGGTTTCTTTTAGAGTCATTTCTTTTAGAGGTCTCCCTTGGAAACCAAACTTGACTTTAGAATATGAGCAATATAACTTGAAGGTTTTAAGGTTAGGGGAGCCATCACATTCAAGTGCAAAAATAACCTATCATCTAGAACATGGAAGTAAATATCTATCCACCAAAATTGGAGCTCAGCCATGTCTTGATGTCCGGAGACAGTCTGGTTCTCATCCTGTTTTTCCCATGAAGCTTCTGAAGTGTTTCAGAATCTCAGTCATATCCCAAAAACACACATATTTTTCCTTCCTGCTTCCTCCTACATGCTTTGGAGCATCGTTATTCCATAAGACAAGTGACTAGAAAGACACACTTACTTCAAAGGTACATTTTTAGGGCATGATTTTAATTAGTTGGCTAATACTCAACCAGTATCATCAATTAGAGTTAGATAAGAATAAGTCAACTTTTGGGGCACCTGGGTGGCTCAGTTGGCTAAGCGTCTACCTTCAGCTTAGGTCATGATTCCAGGGACCTGGAACTGAGCCCTACCTCGCACTCCTTGCTCAGTGGGGAGTCTGCTTCTTCCTCTCCCTCGGCCCCTTCTCCCACTTGTGCTCTCTCTCTCTCTTACTCTCTCTCTCTCTTAAATAAATAAATAAAATCTTAAAAAAAAAAAAAGAATAAATCAACTTTTGGGGCACCTGGGTAGCTCAGTTGGTGAAATGTCTGCCTTTGGCTCAGGTCGTGATCTAAGAGTCCTGGGATCCAATCCCATGTCAGGCTCCCTGCTTGGCAGGAAGTCTGCTTCCCTCCCACCCTGCTCATATTCTCTCTCTCTCTCTCAAATAAATGAATAAAATCTTCTTTTTTAAAAGAATAAATCAACTTTTAACTGGAAATAAAACAAAGTCAAATTTTTTTTTTTTTAAACTTGCCCAAAACAAATTTCTTCACGGGTCAACTTGATGAGGTATAGTGTTTAACTTACCAATTACTCAATTGCATAGATAAACATATGAATGGACCATAATGCAAATGGCAAGATGATTGAATCCAAGGATGTCATAACAGAGTTAGCCCAAACAAAGGAATCCACTAACTTTGTATTTTTTGGTTCAATTTCAGCAGTGCCCTATAGTTCCAAATATCTGGATAACCAAAAAGATACTTCAAGCTAGGAGAGCTCATACAGGTACTTCATACATGACCACATCTTGAGTCACCATGATAGTACCAATATTTTATCCTATCTGAAGTTTCATCCAATGGCTTCATATGAAAAGTGCTATAATTTCTTGGCAAGGACGAGGAATTTCTAGGAAATATTTCATGTATTTCTATCTATTGCAAAAGTATTAGAAAGATGACTTTGAATGAAAATATCAGACCATTTTCTGTCAAATATCACCTCTTAAGATGTATGAGAGCCTAATTTTCAATTTCAACCTGTGAAGCTGCAGCTCTCCAGTTTTCTGAACTAAAGTCACTATTTCTCAAATTTATTCACCTATTGAAGTGTTAATTAATTTCTCACTTCTACTTTCCTGATTCCAAACTAATAGAACCCAAAGATTTCAGATATATTTAGCTATTTAGATCTTCTCTGTCCTTTCATCTATCAGATCATTTAGATTTGGCTTCTTTGAACTGTGTGATCATAACGTGGATCTTATAAACAAAGGAAAATTAATGTCTCTCCAATCATAATATACTTAAAAGAAGACCAGTGATCCAGCAAAATAGTAGTGGCTTAGTACAACCTCAGGAGATTGTTTTTTTCTCTTCCAATTTATCAGGACCCTGTTGGTAATCATAGTTGATCCTATTTTAAGTAGAAATGGAATTCACAATTCTAGTTTTTGTCTTAGGCAATACAACCTTAAGTTTTTGTAAAAATCAGCTGAAGGACGAAGTCCTTCCTTCAAAGAAGGAAGACTTGAGGAAGAAAGGGAAATGAGCCCTTATACCCTCCAGTTCTCCAAATATTATTAATGAAACCAAATCAAACACACTACTCTATGAGAAGACAAAAATAGCTTCCAGATGAAATCAGAGAAGGAGGCAAACCATAAGAACTCTTAACTATGGGAAACAAACAGAGGGTTGCTGGAGGGGAGGAAGGTGATAACTGGGTGATAGGCATTAAGGAGGGCACTGATGGAATGAGCAATGGGTTTTGTACGTAACAGATGAATCACTAACTTCTACCTCTGCAACTAATAATACACTATGTGTTAATTAAATTGATTTTAAATTAATAAAAAAAGAAAGAGAAAAAAAATAGCTTCCAGAAACCCCAAATTGCCTCACCCAATTGTCTTTTTCTAAATGTTGGCATTTTTAAATAATTCAGATGCACAGTTTTAAGAAACTCGGATGCCCAATTTAATAACATTATTAATCAATGAACATTTACCTTGCTCCAGACAGCTGCCTGCATTAGTAAAGTAAAACACAGTGTTGAAAAATTTGGAACTAAACCCTGGGATAATGTCAGTGGGATAAGAACAGGCCGTTCTTCATTTGCCGATTCCTGATTCACTGACCTTCTTCCACATTGTGTGAAAGAATAGGATCTGTCTTCTCATTGCCTTTACTCATTTTTTGCACAGTTATAAGGATTAAATGAAACCATACAGATAACACAATTAGCACGACTGGCCCAAAAGACATGTTTATTAAACACGTATTTCCTTTCTCTTCAAGAATCATAAGAATGTGGCCAGCCTGCTTTGTGGAGGAAATTCAAAACTAGTGAGGACAGACTATGTTGAAACACTTATCCAAACTTGCGCCTGAGTGTCTGAATGTTATATAATTTCTGAAATGGTATGGCATATCTATAAATAGCAATTCAGATTTTTCTCGTGGATTTTATAGAAATGGATCTCATTACTGAGTAGAATCTTGTGATCGTCCCTAATACTGAGGCTCAACTACTGAGGGCTTGCCATTCCCAGAGTGAGTGACAAGACGAGCACTTTTAACTCCCGTCCACCCAATGGGGTACTTATGACATCTCTGCGTTTTAGAGGCTTGTATTTAACCAGTCTCAAAACAGAAACCCTGTTTTCAACACTTTCAGTGCTGAAAGGGGATATTTTACAAAGACTTGTTCCCTATCCAGTAAATAAATCACATGCCTTGTAGCAGTAAAAATATTGGTAGGAGGTGCATATCCTTCATTTCAAAGCAAGAAGCCTGTTGAGTGGTGGTAGGGTTTTAAAAGTATCTGATTTGACAGGAGAGCTCTCATCATACTCCTGAAATAATTTTGCACTGTTATGATTTTGTTTGCGGTTTTTTCTTTTTTCAAAATTGAAGCAATGTACTTAACTTTAATCAGAACCATCAAAGCTTTAAAAAATGCCCATATAACTTAAAATTTCTGGGCTTTTTTTTTTAATGATGTCAAATGCTGTTTCTTTTGCACTGCTAAGCTATGTTTCAAAACTACAAGAAGTATTTCCAATGCATCCAGCAAATATTTGTGGAACACCTACCATGTGCCAGGCCTACTTCTCGTTGCAAGGGATGTTACAGTAAACAAAACACACACGTTCCCTGCTCTCAAGGTGGGGTGGAGAGAGAGGAAGCATTGGTGTTGAGGCAGATTATAAATGAGTAAAAATGTATAATTAAGCAAGGAAGATAAAACTGCTACTCTGCAACCAAAGAAGATTAGATTAGAGATACATGAAGATGAGTGGTTGACTTCAGGTTAAATGGTGAAGAGAAACCACTCTAAGGAAACAATATTCACAGTGAGATTTAAGTGGCGAAAGGCCCAGCTATGCATGGTTTTGGGAAAGAGCATTTCAGACAAGGAAGAGCAAAGGCCTGAAGGTGGAGCCCAGCAAAAATGTTTTCTACAAGGAGAAGACCAGTGTGGCTGGAGAATAAGGGACAAGGGGCAGAAGGGGTAAAATCAGGAGGTGGGCAAAGTAGGAATCATATTGGGCACGGAAGCCAGAAAAAAAGTTTAGGTCTGTTCTAAGTGCCATGAGGAGCTATTGGGTGTAAGGGGGTGGGGTGGTTAAGCAGAAGAATAGCATGATCTGATTTACTTTTCCAACCTTTACCCCATCTGCTGTGTGGAGATTAGATACATTTTAAATGCAACTAGAATCACTGAAGGATGGTAAGCAAGAAAATTGATGGGGCTGCGTTTGCTTTTGTTTTTGAGATTTCTCTAACGTGTAAGGACTAGACAATGGTGGAAAGCGATATACAGAGGGAACCAGAGTGGAAGAAATTTTAGTAAACTGGGAAGTAATGTGAATTGGGATATGGAGCTCAGATGGTGTCCTCAGATTGTAAGAAAAGAAACAACACGTATTAAGAAACTATTATGCTTATTTTTATAAAAGTAATCTCTTAATTATCACTACCGCCAGTGGTATAGTTACTTAGCTCCATTTTTCTTATCTGAAAACTGAAACTTGGGGAGAGATAAATCAAATTTCCAAATATCCAGCCAAAGTAAATGGCAAATCCATGATTCAAAGCTTGGTCTATGTGACTTAAAGTCCTGGTATTTTTCTACTGTAGTATGGTGTCCGTAGGTCAGAATCAACAAAATATCTTTGAAATTTCTTTCTAAATAATAAAATAATATTTTGTATAATAAAATACATGGTTTATTTAATGGTACTGATTGACATTTAGCTTGTTTCTATATTTTTGTTCCTATAAACTGTGAAAAACATTTTATATGTTATTTTACTTCATTTCTGATTACTTTCTCATCCAGATTCCTAGATTCTAGTGATATCAAAGAATAGGATATTCTTAAAACTCTACTCATGTAATATCAATTTATTTTCCAGAAAACTTGTACCATTTAAACTGCCATTAATCAACATTAAATACAATTTTTATCTTTGCCAGTTTGATAACCAAACTTTTAACTCTATTATTTAATTCATACTAGCTTTATTTTCTAATGAGATTGAACATTTTTTACATGTTTCTTAGCCTTTTCATTTTTCTTTTGTGAATTTTATGTTCACTTAATTGACCATTTTCCTACATGGTGTTGCTATTTCTTTCTTGGTGATTTGTAAGAGCTCTTTATATATAAAGAGATATAGATAGATAGATAGATAGATAGATAAAAAGAATACTAAGACTGCCTTTAACTAATCAACTTTTGCAAATAACATCCCAGAGAATATTTCACTTTAGTTTTTAAATTTTCATTGTAAAAATATCATACATACAAGAGGCTATGCTCCAGTTACCTACTGCTGTATTACAAGTCATATCAACATGCGGTGGCTTCAAACAAACATTTTATTTTTATCTCATTATTTTATGGGTCTTGGCTGGTTGCTTCTTCTGCTCTTATGGCTTACTCACCTGGCAGATAGGCTGTTCTAAAGAGCCCCAAATGGCTTGACTCACATGTTTAGTGATCTGGTGAGGGTAGAAGGAAGACCGAGTTCCGCCGGCCTGGCCACCTGCAGCACCAGTGCATGGCTGCCAATCCACATGGTCTCAGGGGGAATGACACATATTCCTTAGAGGCCCAGGACTCCAAAAGACAGCATCTTAGAAACTAGGCAACATCTTTGTTGCTGGGCTTGTATGAGTCTTGTATGAGCCAAGCTCACAGGTCATATAGTAACATCTCCACTGCACCCTCTTGGTCTCAGCAGTCACCAGTTCTCCCAGATTCGATGGGAGGGAACACAGAGGAGGACCAAAGAATTTGTGGCGATGTTTTCAAACCCTCGATAGGGTATCAAATTGCTTAAAGAATTAAGCAAACTCCCCTTTACCTTTTAATTTTGTTCATAATTTTTAAAAATTTTTTAAATTTCTTTTCAGTGTACCAGAATTCATTGTTTATGCACCACACCCAGTGCTCCATGCAATACATGCCCTCCATAATACCCACCACCAGGCTCACCCAACTTCCCAATCCCCGCCCCCTCAAAACCCTCAGATTGTTTTTTAGAGTCCAGAGTCTCTCATGGTTCATCTCCCCCTCCATAATGTTTTTATATGCAACTGGTTTTTAATAATTTATATCACTCATCTCTTTTTTTCTTAGTGATATTTTCCATTGCTTTTTAATTCATTTCTTTAAATTGTTTTCAAAGTGTCTGTCTACAAAATCAAGGACATTATCAAATGATATATTTGGAGAAATGACTTTAAGGTCTTTAGATGCTTTATTATGTATTATAGCTGGATTCACTTAATTTAATTTTTAATCCTTTTCGTCCTTAAATTGCCATCATTGACACATATGAAAATTCAATTAAATATGCAGGTTGAACCATACGTCTAATTATGCGGTTGCTGTGTGGAGGCAAAGTAAAAAAAAAAAAAAGAAGAAGAAGTCTAGCTAAATAGTTCATGCTTAGTACGTGGCCACATTTCTGGCTCACTCTTCCGAAATGAACTAAAATACAATGAGCTACTTATGGCCCATGTAGCTCGTAGTTCTTTTCAGGTCTTACAATCCATGTTTGAAAATTGAATAATTTGATTTATTTTTTAAGTGGTGATGGTAGCATACTCTCTTACAGTGTTTTAATTGGCAAAGAAAAAAAGTGTTATCCCATAACAACAACAAAAAAGCAGTAATTATTTTAAAGGACATTCTTCTGGCTACTAGAGAGGAAAGAACTCACTTTAAACGTGTTGTAAACACTCAATAAATGCTAAGTGATGATACTCATCTCATGTTCTAAAAATGCCATTGGGGTCTTGTCTTTTATTTTCTCTGCTTCCAGAGTTGCATTTCAAAAACTGGTTTTGTCATCTATCTGGGTGTGGAACCGTGAAAACTGCAGAGAGATGTAAAAGGAATAAGATGTATGACACACACCTGGTAGTGATCCTCAGCATTTCTGTCCATCCTCTGTATCTTTCTCCTATTTTATTTTCACCGTATCTAGGAAAAAGTGAATTTTGGAAGAAGATACTGGAAAAAATCCTGTTGTCTAACAGTTAACCACCATGAGGGCAGAGGCCTCTGTTTTTTTCCCAACATTTATGCACTGCGCCTTGCACATAGCAGTGCTCTGTGAATATTTATTGAGGAATAATTTGGGCAAAGGCACAGAAGTATTATCAGTCTGTTCCTCCTGTCCAGTGTGAATCTGAAGAGTTTCTTTTTCATGGAGGCAGCTGTTGGGCTAGTATCTCCTTCACACCTGTCCTTGTTAACTGCCAGTCACACTAAACAGCAATGAACTGGAAGTCAATCCTGGAGTCCACTTACCATCATTGACCTTTATTGCTAGAGATCATTTGAGATCCCGCAGCTTTCTAGAGTCCGTGTTCTCAAGTCACCTGTGGTGAACCCAAACTTGTATCTGAGTATCCACAAGCTGAGCCAAGTTCAGAGTGTTGGTGCATCCAGCCATCAGGCCTATGTACATGCGTCAGAGCCCGGGCCTTGTGTTTTGGGAACACTTGGGTTTTATTGACATTCAACAGCTAGAAGACATTCAAGTACTTCTTCATTTCATGTTAAATACAGAATACAAAAAAAAAACTCGAGATCTATAGTCTCCATTAGCCACAAGTAGATCTTTCCATTTAAGTTTATTAAAATGAAATAAAACAAAAAACTCAATTCCTCACTCATACTAGCTACCTTTTAAGAACTCAGTAGTCATATACAACGAGTGGCTAACACAGAGAATAGTGAGATAATTAACATTTCCCTTATCACAGAAAGTTTTACTGACTATTACTACTCTACAATATATCACATATATCACACTGCAGAAATCTAAATTGGATACCCAATTTAAATTCTCCACTTACTTCGTAAGCAACCAATCATGACTTTCAAGCCATTTTAATTATCTAAATGTCTGACGTTGTTCCTGTTTAAATCTTTTTTGAGAAACAAATGCAGAGAATATTTCTGAAACAAGTCTCTATGAAATATATCACAATAAGTTAGAGAGTATCTGTTATCTAAAACACAGTTAAATTTCTGAAAATTGAGTCCATATGATTTGTAAAAAGTCTAAATTACAGATGACTTATAAAGCACATTTAATTAATTAAATTACAGCAAAAGCTCAAATGAAAACCTGAAAGTGTTGCCAAATTAAAATTCTATCAGATCCGACTTGATAAATAACAAAGAACAATTTCTAACTCAAATGCTGTTGTATGCAAATTAGATGGAAACCTGTTGCTGGAAAAATTTACTTTTCTTAAATAAGTTTAACTTTTCTCCCTTAAGCATTACTTTCTTCCTCATAAATTTGCTTCCTCTGTAGCAAATGCCAAATCCTTTCTAAATTATCTTAAATCTGTATTAATGGGAATTAAATGAATGAGAACTTAACACATAGTATAACCATGAAAAGCAATAAAGGTATACAATAGATTGTTCATCTGGACAAAAACCTCTATAGAGTATATGTATTAAAATAAATAAATCTGTATTTGCATATGTACAAACACAAAGAATTATTCTCTCCTAATCACTATACAAGAATCTCTATCTTCTAAATGTACACTTACATTTTGTTAAATAATATTTTTTTACTGAAGCATGTACTTATACAATCTTATTATATAATTTCTCCTTTGACCCCAAAACAATATACTTTGATAATTACTCAGCTTCTTGTTGTCTTCCAATTGAGTAGAATTATCCTCTTTTTTCCTACCTCAGAAGCTATTCTGGAAAGTGAAGCAGCATCTGGAGAAGAGAAAGAAACCTGCGGTAGGCGTGCCACAAGAAAGCACAAGCAAGGACACCGGTTCCTGATTGCACAGGCTGGCCAAGTCTAAATGTAAGTGTGAGCAGCAACGGTGGGTGGTGCAGCGGCCTGGCCCTGGGTGGTCCACAGGCCAACTGCAGACTGAAGTCACTGTCCCTGAGCACAGGGGCCATTGGCAGACACTGGGGTATCCGGCCTGCTTGCAGTTCCTATGTCCCATCCGCATCTTCATTGCTGCAAAAAGCCTGGAGACCATCACTAATGCCAGGTTTTTAAATCCCCCAGGGTAAAATACATGTGCAGAGTGTGATTCTAGCTGATTTTTAAGCCCAAGCATGTTGAATAGAGTCTTAAAATAATTATTTCCATAGGACCTGACTAGGTATCCAAGTGTTCAGCAGATGCTAGCAGCTAGATTTTGCCGAGGAAAATTGCTAACTTAAGCTTCTTCTCATGATTCAGCAGAGAGTTTTAAGTAATAAAAGATCTGGAGATTTGTAAAATAAATAATTCCAGTGCAAATGGGAAAATTAAAGTAATCTTATCATCTCCCAGTCATGTCTGTATGTGCTTTTCTACTATTATCAAATTTCTCTTAATCAGGCCAAGGTTCTGTTGGCTTTTTTTTTTTTTTTTTTGGTCTGGCTGATACTTTATAGTTTTGAGTTATGAGCTGAAATGAAGAAATGATGCCTTTCAGATGACTGAAGTGACATGTATTAAATTTCTGTAATCTAGGATGTATGAAACAGAGTGAGATATAACAAATGCAGCTTTATTCATGTATAATATTGAATATATCCACAATTAAAAACCAACGGCATGCCAATATTTCTTATTCTATGATTGATCTCTTAGTTGAAACATAAAGTACACCATTAACTTTTGAACTTTGACTGGAAAAAGGAAAAACACCATTCATTTCTAACGAGTAGACATTATCTCATAGTATCCACAGCCATCCCATGGTTCTTACCATTGCCTGGTCTTAAGTGTGACTTTTGGACACCCAACTCAATATTTCCTGATATTCAATAGCACAATGGCTTTTCATAGTCTATTTCATTTTATTTGGTTATTTGAAGACTAAAGAGTTAAGATTCCTCAGATTTTTACATTCTTGCTCAAGGTGCACTTGAACAAAAAGAAATGCATAACATTGGGCCCTGCAGCTAATGCCACAGGACCACATCCTGTCTAAAACGAATCCGTTCAGAATTTTTGAAGAAATGCAAATACTTTAATGATTTTCCTAAGGTATCACATTTTTACTACAGGTACCTCTAATTGTTTTGGCTGGATTCCATCAAAGCCAGATGTTAATCAAATGAAATATTTATAATGCAAAACCATTGAGTAAAAAATAGATGTCCGTTTAAGCAACAGCTTAGAGGACTCAAACCAATCGTGTATTTTGGAAAAGCTGATGAAGGAGGTATGACTCTGTTACATTCATAATGTCAGGGTAAGGCTCTGAACTCAATCCAAAGAAATTTTATAATTGTTGCAATCAACTACAGGCTCGGCTTCTGGATTTCTGCTAACAAAATCTTGCTGCCAAGGACATTGATGGGCTCACCCAGTAAAAAATTATAATAATAATGTTGAACTAAATCATAAAAATACAGGAAGTGGTTATTATAGGGTAGAGGAGAGAAATTGCTTGCAAAGTTATGGTGGAAATATCAAAAATACATTTTATTGGACTTTTAAAAAATTAAGCTTTGTTTTTACACTAGGGTGCAAAAACAATAAAATGTAAAGGTTACTCAAAAAATGATTTCAGGGGCGCCTGGGTGGCTCAGTGGATTAAGCCGCTGCCTTCGGCTCAGGTCCTGATCTCAGGGTCCTGGGATCGAGCCCCGCATCGGGCTCTCTGCTCTGCAGGGAGACTGCTTCCTCCTCTCTCTCTGCCTGCCTCTCTGCCTACTTGTGATCTCTCTCTCTGTCAAATAAATAAATAAAATCTTTAAAAAAAAAAAACGATTTCATTCAATAGTCAACAGCAATAATTCAGCAAATGAAAATAAAAGTTACATTTATTCAACATAGTCATCAACTCAGGCAGGCCAAAGCTTATATATGATAACTTTCTAATAAAAATAACCAGCTGAAAGTCATTTTAAAGAAAGAATTTTGACAGAGAAAAGAATAAAGAACTTTTTGAATGGGTTTCTTTTCCGGTGAAAACAAACTTGGTTTGTACCTAATTTCACATAGTATATAGCTCTAGATATTTTGTGTGGTTTTTAAAGTTCCATGAAGAAATTCATTTGAAATGAATTTAGAAAAAAACAAAAAGAAATGTAAATATGAAAACCATGATAGACTTACAGTTAGAAAAATGGAAATAACTCATGATAGCTAATCCTCTGTGTGCTCTCCAAAAGTAAAGAATGCTAATTTTAAAATTACTTTTGAATAATCTGGAGTTACCCTTCTGATTATCTTTTTACTTTCTGAAAATATAGATTATGGAATCATATGTCATAGATATTTTGGTAGAAATTTCCATATTTTCTTCAAGTTAAATAACATATATCTCTAAGTGACAATTATCATGGAAATAAATCCCTTTCACTCATTAAAGTACCTAATGGGCCTTACACACAGTAAACTTAACACTTAAATAGTATGGATTGAATGGAATTATTCCCACTTTCTGTTCAGAGATAAATGTATCTCTTGCATTGACACTAGAGAGGTATCTCACACGTGAGAATTAATGAGCTACATCTGTAACCAAAAATATCCGTGGAAAACCTGCTGAATTGATCCATATCTGTTTTATTAATCAAGCCCACTGCAGAAGGGCTTTCTTGTGGTTCTACTACATTTTGGAGGTAAATAGAGTAGGGATACCGCAGTTCAATTTAGAAGTTGTCTGAAACATTGAAGAACGTAGGGTTTTAGATTATATGACAGCAATAAAGTCTAATCCTTGATGGTTGTAATTCTGATATATAAGTATGTAAATATCTTATATGTATAATTTTAACTTCAGAACATTATGACAATTGTCAAGAAGACCCTAACCATTTAAGATGGAATTTACTTCTTACTGACACTCTCTTCCTTATTTCTTTTTTGAAGTAGAAAAGTTTGGAGGTTTTTTGTTTTGTTTTGTTTTTTTAAAGCTAGCTTGGTACGAACGGCTTTAGTTGAAGCAGATGGCTGGAAGTCAGAATCCCCAGATTCTATCCTTGATTCTCCTACCAGCGGGGAATGTGGCCTTCGGCAAGTCATGAGAGTACATCTACAATAACAGGGCTAATAATGTCTTACATATGTATGGTGCTTTCTGATCTAACAGAGCACTTACACATACAATATCTTATTTAATCTTACACCCAGCCTCCTAAGAGGAGTATGGCAGTTACTAACAACCTCCATTACAGAGAGCAGAAATTTGAGGCCCAGAGACACTAAGTCACTGTTCACAGCAACTTTGATATCAAATGTCAGAGCCAAGAACAGGCACACAAGATTCCAAGCTGGTCTCTCTCTTCTCACCTCTAAGCCATGCTGCCAGCCTCTGGTGCCTCCAAAGCTGAAATGATTAGAGCAGCACTGCCCAATATGGTAGCCACGAGCCACATGGCTTGAGCACTTGAAATGTGGCTAGTCCCAGTTGAGATGTATTGTGAGTGTAAGACACACGTGGGATTTCTAAGACTTTGAATGAAAACACAAAGAATGTAAAATATCTCAAAACCTCTTCTATCAATTGTACATTAAGATGACCATATTTTGGATATCTTGAGTTAAATAAATATATTTAAATTTATCTCACCTGTTTATTTTAACTTTTCTAATGTGGCTCCTAGAAGATGTGAAGTCGTATATGTTTCTCTTTGTTTCTATTGTCTGAAAGGCTCTCATCGTTTCTACGGGATAGAGCTGGACTAGAAGATTCCAATGTTCAGACTTTTCACAGTACTGGGCTTATTTATGCATCTGTCTTGATATGGCTGAGACAAATTTCCAAAGATTCTGTCACACATAGAGCAAAGCAGATTCACAGTTGTAATTTCGTCATCAATTTTGGTCATTCTCATATATCTTCCATATGTAGGGGAAATGTCAAACGTCATTAACTGATGCTTCAAATTACTCATTCATTTAAAGGGGTCATATTATACTTGCTGAATGCTTGAAAAGCTTAAAGTACAAGAACCATGGAAAGAACTATAAATTATATTTATGACTCTGCAGCACACTATTTTAAAATATGTTCCCATTAAACATTATGAGTGAATGAGACATTGGAGTATTAGGTGATACAGGCAATGTAAAATAGCAATTATATATAAATTTATTATAAAATATGGCATATTTTATTCTCCCTACCAACTCTTTAAGACATTTTATATATAACCCCTGAAACAGGAACTTATTCCTGTTTTGAAAAATCTAACTGAAAGTCCTCAGGAAAAAAATGGATTTCTATTCAGGAGAAAAAAATATATATGGAGTAAAAAATAGCCCAAATCACTGAAAGCTAACATCTACTTGGCATTTATTATGTGGCCTCAGCACTCTGCTGAGAGTTAGACCAAGATTATCTCATTTGGGGATTTGAAAATCCACAGTGGGGGGGCAGAAGCTAAGCTCTTAACCATTGCTGTCTATTACTGCAATGTTATTAGGAATCACAGAGAAACCTATCAAAAATATTCAAGTATTTGGAATTTATTCTCTTTTATCCATTTCAAATCCACAAGTGTTTATCCAGCAAATACAGGGATCAGGAATAGCTCTAGACATTGAAGGAATATTGAGTCATAAGACCAGAGCCCTGCCCTCGAAGAGTAGAGAGTTGGTAGGCTTGAGAACACGTTTTTGAAAAATACATACCACCAAACAAGATTATATGAAGGTGGAGTTACTTTTTACTTTTTAAAGGTTGCAATAAGAGTCTTTGTTATTTTCTCGATGTTACGTTATGACAGAAATCTTTTTAACACTGCTCCCAGTGTGTTGAAACTTGCCTGTTGTTTATAAAGCAAAGGTCTCAGGTTAAAAAACAAAAACCCACAAAACCCCAAAACAGTGTGGTATGAATTTCAGAGGTGCGATTCCCTCCATATTTTATATCCACCTGGAGGAAAGTGGGCTGAAATGATCTTAAATATTTTCTGGAAAAAGGAGAATTAAAATGAACAAACAGAAAGGGACTTAAATCAAAATGGCACTGAAAATCACAAAACAGTGAAAACTAAAGAGTTTTATAACTTTTTATATGATGATAATAATATGTTACCTTTGAAGGTAGGGATTAAAAGTTGTGTAAAGTAGCTAATTATATATTAATTTTAAAAGAATTTGTCAAAATGTAGAACTTGTTGCCAATTCTCTAGTGTTCTTGCTTACCTAGAATAAAACAAAAATAAAATAACCAACTGTGGGTGGCAGAATTGTAGACATCTCAATGTCCTTAATTACACTTTTCTGTAATAGTTTCAGAATAAATATGCATTGCTTTTATAATAAGTAAATAGAAAAACTTCTGTAATCAACTCCAAAAGTCCCTACAAATGAGAAAGGCAAAAATTGAGAGGAGTAAAATGCAAATTTTGTTCTTAATCACAAAATTTAAAAATAATAATACATTTTATAGGTTCTTCTTTCAGGCATTATTACCCTTCCTTTATTGAAGATAAATCACCCTGTGGACTATTCAAATTCTCTAGACAAGAAAGGTGAACATTGGGTTAGGTTTTCTAGACTTTCTTAAGAAAGTGGTTTGCCCTCAGCTGTGAATACAAGTGTTAAGATCAAGGTTATAATATGAACTCTGAAGCTCTGAACTGTTATCACAGCAATCAAAAAAGGACAGCACCATGTAAAATGCAACTTGTCCACCTTGAAACAAATTGACCATTCATCATTGCCGGGGGAGTCTGCCTAAAGCTGGCCTTGGTTCTTAGCCCCGGAGATGTGTGAAATGTCATGTGAGAATATATCATATAGTCACATCTTTGAGCTGGATAGATTCTTAGAGATCCTCAAAGGTGAAATGTGAAGTATTTTAAGCATCCCATTTAAAAATTCCTGGAGAGGGGCGCCTGGGTGGCTCAGTGGGTTAAATCCTCTGCCTTCGGCTCAGGTCATGATCCCAAGGTCCTGGGATCGAGCCCCGCATCAGGCTCTCTGCTCGGCAGGGAGCCTGCTTCCCTTCCCCTCTCTCTGGCTGCCTCTCTGCCTATCTTGATCTCTGTCTGTCAAATAAATAAATTTAAAAAAAAAATTCCTGGAGAAATATTTGGTTTGATAACTTCTTTTACGGAAACAAAACTAAAATTTTACTACCAAAAAAAAAAACCTCAGAAATGAGTTCTTTGGGCCATTTAATCATTAAATCATAAATCCACAGAAAGGAGCCTTCTAGATTATCTCATCCAATACCAATATTTTGCAGATGAGAAAACTAAGGAGCAGAAAAATTAATTTCTCAGGAAATTCCTTGAGTTAAAAAAGAAAGGCTATCAAAATCCTCCTGAGTTTATGCATGTATGAAAAATATGCTTATAATAAAATTATATGTATTAAAAACATTCCTCTCACCTCAAAACTATATACTTACTATGCATTATGGAGATTGTTGTGAACAAGTAAATATCAAGGCTCTTTTTCCAAGTTCAATACCTGTCTAAGAAATAGAAAATAGTAGTAACACCAGATTTTAAAGAAAATAGAACAGGGGGCGCCTGGGTGGCTCAGTGGGTTAAACCGCTGCCTTCCGCTCAGGTCATGATCTCAGGGTCCTGGGATCGAGTCCCGCATCGGGCTCTCTGCTCAGCGGGGAGCCTGCTTCCCTCTCTCTCTCTCTCTGCCTGCCTCTCTGCCTTGTTGTGATTTCTCTCTGTCAAAAAATAAATAAAATCTAAAAAAAAAAAAAAAAGAAAATAGAACAGTACATGCGTTTCTATTATCATCTATAAAATAGGAATAAGAGTAGAGGATCACAAAGTTGTTTAAGAATTAAACTAATAGGGGCACCTGGGTGGCTCAGTGGGTTAAGCCTCTGCCTTCAGCTCAGGTCATGATCTCAGGGTCCTGGGATTGAGTCCTGCATTGGGTTCTCTGCTAGGCAGGGAGCCTGCTTCCTCCTCTCTCTCTCTCTCTCTCTCTGCCTGCCTCTCTGCCTACTTGTGATCTCTGTCAAATAAAGAAATAAAATCTTTAAAAAGAAAAAAGAATTAAATAGTACATGTAATATGTTTAGTGCAATACTTGCTGCATAGTTAATATTCAGTAAGTGTCAGCTATTAGTAGTAGTAGTAATGTCATTATTATTTATAACATGGTAATTCCTCCACATACATACACCCTACCCCTCTATCAACCCAAACTCTTGTGATTCGACACACTGTTTGATGGCCCTACGCCCTTGCATATGTGGTTCTCCTTTTTTTAATATCCTTTCCCTGCTTCTCCTGGTGAACTCCTATCCATCACCCCGAAGTTCAGCTTTGAAGCTTCCTCCTCTTACATATCTTCCCTAAGATAGGTAAGACATTGCCTTTGCCTGTCTTATTTGCTCTCATCCATTTTCCAAGGTACCCTGCATATAAGCCTCTCCTAGCAATTGAGAATGTGGCTGTTTTTTACTTGATCCTCCTCACTTCCAACACACACACGCACACACAAACACACAAACACAAACTTAAACACATACACACACATAGGATTGAAAATGCATCACACTCCATTTTTTATCCCTATAGAAATGTCAGTTGTAACGAATGGACCAACTCCTGTATAAGAAGATACTTTTTTTTCCCCCTTTGTGAGTAGGAATCAGGCTAGAATGTGTACTTGGTAGCCTTAGTTGTGAGGGGGAAATTGAGTGAGGGTTGGAAAAACCGGGGGATGCAACTTGGCAGCCCTGGGACCTGGCTCTGCCAAAAGTTAACCCTGTGGTCTTCAGTGAGTCATTTAACTTCTCTGGACTCAGTTTCCTTCTCAGCAAAATGAGCGGGTTGTGCAAAATATCCTCTGAGGAACCGCCCAGTACCAACATGTATTTGATGCTGAACAGTGATTCATCTCAGTGATTCCCTAACTTAAGCAGATGTCAGAATCATCAGGAGGGCTTGTTAAAACAGATTCCTGGTCAGCAGGTCTGAGATGGGGACCAAGTATTTACATGTTAACAAGTTCCCAGGTGATGCTGAGAGACCCATTTGGAGAATCACTGATGAATCTTATTAACACAGGACTGGGACACTGTCCTGCAGTCACCTGGCCAAGGGTATTCCTGATATGCAAATTCACGATAGGATGGAGGCAGGGAAATGCAGGCTTCTGTGACACACCATAAGGAGGACTGGAAGCCTGTGGGTAGGTCCCAAAAGCGGCCAGAGAAGGCAAATTTTGCTGATCGAAACTGTTCTGTTAAAGACCCACCTTGTGGGGAAGAGGCAGCCTGAGTTCCCAATGCTGTGAGGCACTGAAAATAGACTCCAAGGTCTGACCCATCTGCTAAAACCGATGGCTGCTGAAGTCACAGTGGATTACAGTTGCCATCTAGCGATGGTTTTCAATTACTGCATCTAGAGATGACAATGAAGAGTTTTCTTTGGAACAATGCTTTTTTTTTTTTTTCCCCAAAACTGTGTTCAAGATGAGAACCCCTAAGAACAGGCTCTAATGCACTTCAGTATTGTCTACGTTTGTATCTAGGTATAAAAGTAAATATTTATCTAGCACTTCCTAGGTACCAGGCGCTGCTCTAATACTTAATATATGTTCAGTTATACATAGCAGCCCAATGAGTTCGATACAATTATTATTCCTGTTTTCCCAGAAAGGAAATATAACAAGATTTTTTAAAATTTTTAAAAATTTAAGAACCTTGCCTGAGGCTGCCCAACCAGTAAAGCAGTACAGCTGGAATTGAACCCAGACCACTTCCAGAGAGAGATTGCTCTAGTTAACCTGTCTTATATTGGCAATTTAAAACAGTTACCAAAACAATCCTTACCTGTAAATAGTTTTGAGGTCCCAGGTCAACGTCTGAAAAAACTCATAAAATACATACTGACACAAGAGTTTTTTCTGATTCTTCCAAATGAAATTAATTCATGTAGATAAAGACGTGCTTCTACCCACACAAAAAGAGCACCAACTTGGAATCAATTTCCAACTTGTTATGCATCCTTAGACAACTCACTTAACCTCTCTGGGCTCCACTTTCTTCATCTATAAAGTAGAGGGGAAATTAAAATGTAATTTACATTTTTGGGGAGTTCTTTAAAACCAGACTGCATTTTTTTTTAAAGATTTTTTTTTTTTTTTTTTTTTGACAGACAGAGATCACAAGTAGGCAGAGAGGCAGGCAGAGAGAGTGAGAGGGAAGCAGGCTCCCCTCCGAGCAGAGAGCCCGACACGGGACTCGATCCCAGGACCCTGAGATCATGACCTGAGCGGAAGGCAGCGGCCTAAACCACTGAGCCACCCAGGCGCCCCCAGACTGAATTTTAGAGTTAGAGTTATCCAGGGTATGTGATCACAAGAGCAAATACTGAGAGGATGGGCAGTAACTGTATGGGTTTTTTCTTAAATGGTCCTACATGTGGGAAAAGAGCCAGGATGGAAGATTTGATCTTTGGGTCTATTGCCCAGAAGTGCAGTAAATAGCAACACTCATGGCATTTGCAGTGAAGTGAAGAGCTCACCCAGGGAGATTTAAGTTTTGCTTGTCTTCCCGGATGCTGCCCTTGTCCTGTGCACCTGAACTCTGTGCTCCTGCCTGTTTCAGCCTCCCAAGAGTCCTCACCAAAAGGCTCTTGTAGAAAACTCATGTCTTTGCTGATGGATTGAAATTCAAACCCCCTCACTTCAGACTCTTTTGTCAGAGATTTGCTTGGATTTAAAAACCTGGCTCTTGCTAATTCTTTGACCTTCTTATCTAAGACTTCTGATACTAAACTATTTCTTACCTCAATAAACCAAACACTTCAGAACAGTTACCAAAACAAAGTCCTAGTGGTTTCTTTGTATTGTGTGTTTATAATATGCTAAGATCTGCTGATGTTAAGATACTTGATAATGAAGGAAAATAAACATGTAGACAGAGCTATAGAAACAAAGGGTAATAATTTAAATAGAGTAAAATATCACTATCTCACTTTAATAGATTTTTATGTAATTCCAAGTATATGCATATATTTAAATCAACACAGCAAACTCAGAATTAAGCTAGAAAAAGTTTATTTGAGAACTTTATTTGAGAAATGAAGGAAATTGAAGCACAGAAATTTTAGATTATTGATTTATTTATCTGACAGAGAGACACACAGTGAGAGAGGCAACACAAGCAAGAAGAGTGGGAAAGGGAGAGAAGCAGGCTTCCTGCTGAGCAGGGAGCCCGACTCAGAACTTGATCCCAGAACCCTGGGATCATGGCCTGAGCGGAAGGGAGACACTTAACGACTGAGCCACCCAGGTGCCCCGAAGCACACAAATTGTAAATAGCTTCAGAAAAATAAGGTCCATATATCCCAATTTTTAGGTCTCTGCTTGCCCCCAAATTATGGTTTCTTTCAACAATAAAATCTTGACACAAGATGACTACCCTCTGACACTTTGAATGAGAAAGAAGTTCCTTGTACAAATATGGTAGAAGTAAAAGATTAATTAGACCTTAGGCATAGTAAAAAGTATTAATTCACTCAACAAACATGTGTTGAGAATCTACTATGTGCCTGGCACTGTTTTAAGTTTAGGGGATTTAGCAGTGAATGAAGTCAGAAATGACATTCCAGCTTCGAGCTTACATTCTATCTAGTTGAAGAGAAAACAATAAATAGGAAAACAAATAAATATGTAATACTGTGTCTGGTAATGAAGAAAAAACATTACCGGGGCATGGAGAGCATCGCTTTAAATCGAATGATCCAGGTAGACCTTTCTGCGATGACATTTGATCAGGGGTCTGAAGGAGGCTATCTTGTGCAGAGATCTGGAAGGGAATTCAGACAGAGAGAGAAGCAAGTGGAAAGTCCCAGGGTTGGGAGCCAGCTGGGCTTGCTCCAGAATAGCAAGGAGACCACGGGCCAGAGCACAATGACTAACAAGATGGTGTCCGGGAAGAGGGCAGGGTCATAGGATGCATGCCTTGTGGGCTGTGGAGGCAACTCGGAATTCACAGAAATTGAATAGGGAGGCATGGGATGGTTTTGACAGGGCCTGGTCTATACCATTAAATCATCATTCTCATTTCTCTGGGCAGATTAGACCAGGGCAAGAGTGGAAGCAGAGGCTTCAGTGAAGGGATTATAACAATGATCCAGGCAAAACATGATGGTGCCTTAGTAATAGTTGCTCAGGTTGCATTTTTATGAAGAGGTCCTAAAACCAGCTGATGCACTGGCTGTGTGAAAGAAAGACATCTCAAGCACAATTCCTATGTATCTAAAATAGTCCATTCATAGAAGCAGAAACAGAATGGTGGTTGCTAGGCACTGGGGGGAAGAGGAAATGGAAAGTTGTCATTAATTATGTATAAAGAGTCAGCTGTTCAAGATGAGTAAGTTCTAGAGATCTGTGATATCATGTTGTGCTTATTGTTAACCATATTGTCTTACGTTCTTAAAATTTCTTAAAATTAAAAAAAATTTCTTAAAATTTTATTAAGAAAGTACTAATAAATATAATTAATAAATTTATTTTATTTATGAATTAATAAATTGATAGGATATAATTAATAATTTAAAAATTAAAAATTATTAAGAAGGTAAATCCCATGTTACTTGTTCTTACCACAATGAAGAAGAAGGAGGAGGAAGAGGGGGAGAAGGAGGAGGAGGAGGAGGGAAAGAAAGAAAGGGAGGAAGGGGAGAAGAAAAAAAAAGTGTTGTTCTCCAAATAACACCAGACTTAAAAACTGCAGTAACTCTGAGAAATTATTTTTTTAGGGAAGTGAAAGTAGTTTTTCAACATTTTCTTTTGTGAGTCATGCAATGTCATTTAATCATAGCTTACCTCAAAACTTAAATTTGTAATGTTATTATGCATTTATCAAAATAAATACAAATTTGAAAAAGGGCTATATAAACTTTCAGAATCTTTGATGAAAAAAAAAAAAAAAAAAAGAATGTCTCCTAAACTTGGAGCCTGAACTAGAGAAGTAGTAACATCATTTTCCAAAGTAGGGAAGCCTGAGGTACAATTAGTTTTCCAAAACTTGTAGCCCTTTAACCCTCTAATTGTATTAGTTAATCTGACTTCAGAATTTTAAATTCAAGAATCTTTAAACTACATTACCACTTTTTAAAGAATGAGCCATGTACAGCACCAGTGATACCAGGCTACCACATGGAATTGCACTCTGAGAGAATTCTGAACCAGACAATCAGCCGGAGCTGCTGTAACGTTTCTAAATGTTCTTTTGTAAAATAGTTTCAAAGACCCATGACTAGAGAATTATAAAACTGTGTCTTCTGTTTACGACATGTTTAGAAATATGAAGAATGGAAGCAGAGCTCTCCAGGCTCTCAAGAAGCACAAGGTACAAATCCACGGTTCAGTGCAAAGGAATGTTAAATATCGGCCTGAGATTTATACTCTTGAGAAAGAAATGCTACAGTGGAATCAAGGAAGAAATGTGCTGGGTTTGTGAGCCAACAGCTCTTTCTTCATCTGGGTCAGGCAGCTATGTGGTACTGAGATTGGCCTCAAAGGTTTGGGGACAGTGAAGCCATATCACCCAAGCCTGATTGATAAGAGCAAGAAAAAACTTTTGGAGTGCAAGGACTTAACCAAAATCACCAATAAATCTAGGATAGAGTCAAAACTGAGTGAACAACAGTTGTTAAAATGGACAAAGAAATTACTGGATTCATATGTAGAGAAAACCAAAGGGACACTGAATTCCAAGGAAATTGGGACTATGGTTCCTTTGTCAGGTCCCCACTTATACAGAGAAGGGCTCCTTTCAACATTTTTGCTTGCCTGGTGGATACTAACTAGCTATGATCATTTTTGTAGAAGAAAAAGAAATGGAATTTAATGTTATATAAATTGTATAAAGACAGAGGTTTTCGTCTTTAGTGTTGTGTCCCCAGCAGTTAGAACTGTCCTTGGTACACACTGAGCACTGAGCAAGCCTTCACTGAATGAATTAAAACCTAAAAGTTGGAATGAATGGTTAAATCTAAGGAAGGAAAAACATCGTTTGTCGGGTGAAGCCTAATTAAAATGACAAGAGAAAAAGAAAAGTGTCTGCGGGAGCAAGACTGGCCTAATATGCTCTTTCCCTCTGGTGTCACGACGGAGTTCTCATTGTCCTATATATTTACATCATACACTGACGTTGACCAAGCCTTAGTGGGTCTTTATCTTTCACAGGTTTTTATGTGGTTCACATTTCCCATCCCTTCTCCATACTCTTCGGTGACGGGGATTACCAACCTGCAGAGTTAAACAAGAAAACTGCACAATTGACAGGCTGTAGCCCCCGACCTTGGGGTTTTTTTTGGTTGTTGTTGTTGTTTTTTTTCCTACCATCGTCTCAACTCTGAGAGTCTCAGATCTGTGTCTAAGACTCAAATTTGCCTTAAGATTACACCAGTTTATTCACCCTGACCACTTCTGACCTCGTCCTCAGGGGCAGCCTTCTTTGCATTGTCATCATTCTATCTGGCCATGCTGTTGAGTGGCTAAAGATGGAAACGAGTAAAGGCAGAAAAATAAGATCTTAAAAGGGAACTAAATGGGTTACATCCGTTCCCAGACCAAGACCTCTTCAGGAAAATACTGGCAGCCTCTCTTACAGCTAAGCTGGCCTGGAATCCAGTCTGGGTGTAAGAGGCTGTTAGCACTCAGCCTTGAGCAGGAATCTGTCCTTATATCAAATATTCTTTGAGATCTTTGCATCCAAGACCTTTTAGAAATGGATGTAAGTCATTCTAAAGTGAGGAAACAAATAGGATACAGTCTAGTCTAGAAAGCCGAGGAGAGATAATAAAATAAATCTTTCCCATCTCCCTTTTTGATGACATTACACTTTAAAAATAGGTACAGGGAGGAGCCCGCAGGAGGAATTTCAGTTAGGCAAATTTACTTACAAGTAGAATTTCTTCCAGGATACAAGAGCCTTGGCAAACATTGGTTGGCACATTCTTCCTAAAAGGTAAAAGCCTTTTTTTTTTTTTCTGGCAGGTTTTAAATGACACTTAAGGGTGTCAGGCAAACCTTCCAAACCATAGCCAAAAAGCAGATTTATCCAAAACACACAACATCCTCAGCCAGCTCAACATCAACAAAAAAGTTAAGCCTAACCATTACAGAATGTTAATTGTGAAACAAAATTCCACGGTATTTAGGTTCCATAAACTGGACAAAGCTACTCTTGAGTACTAAGAAGTATTCCTTGCAGTGGGACAACTACTCATATTTTATGCTGTAACACGTGCTATATTACAGAAAACCATGAGTTGGTCACAATCTGTGCATGGATGTGGTTCTCTACTTTTCATGGGCCCAAGAAGGAACAGGAGCAAGCTTATAGAAAATGTGCATTTCTAGTCCAGTCTCCACACCTATCTAGGTAGATTCTGTTAGGGAGAGGACTGGAAAAAAGGAAAGCCAGTGAGTAAGGGGCGGATGATCTGTAAACCAGAATTGATTGAGAATCACTGCACCAGAGTCTGAAGTGAACACCCTGAAGTGGGGATGGTCTCCACGCAACCCTTAATTCCTTGCACCTAGCCCTGACACTGGCACCTGGAAGATATTTAATGAATGTTTAATGAATGAAAAGCAGTTAGCATTTATGGATGCCAGGCACTGTTCCAAGCATTCTACACATATTAACTCATTTAATCCTCACAATAAGGGACTGTTATTAGCCTCGACACTTGTTAGGCACACTGCCTGCTCACTCTGCAGTGTCACATGGCTGGTTCCTTTGTTACATTCAGCTGCCCCCTCCTCAAAAGACTCCCACTGTCTGTCTAAAGTTGCATCAATCCCACTCCCATACAATCACAAGATCCTGTTCCTTTCCTCTATAGCCCTGGCCTCTATGTAAAATTATCTGGTTTGGCTTATTGTTTGAATAAGAAGCTTATTGTTTGAATACAAGCACCATGAAAACAAGAAGCTTGCACGTCTTATCTCTCACTATATCTCTAATGCTTAATTCACGGTAGACACCAAAGAAATAATACGATAAATGCAAAACAAGGGAATTGTGTTTGTCATGTAATTCCTTAGTTCTCTCAGAGCTTCCAGATTTTATGACGATAAGTGTAAAAATCAAAAGAAAGACTTTCTAACCTTCCAGTGTCCTCAAAATAACTCCCTAATTAATCTCCCTTGTCCCAAGTCATAGCATGGACATGAGGGAAAGTAAAAACTAAGTAAGTGAAAGTGGAAGGTTTGGATAGATTTCTCACTCTCTGATTTCAATATTTTGTTTGAAATGAACTCTTAGGACATCAGACACTCCCATGGTCAAACATAAGTAGAAAATACATTCCAAGATCAATTTAGATTAACCTGTTTTTATTAGCTACACAATGACTCGGCTTTCCTAGTTCAGAAGGCTCTATCCGCATGGACACTAAAAGAGCTAGTTATATCAGTGAAACACAAACCAATTACCTTAATAGTAAAAAGAATGGATATACCAACTCACTCCACATGGCAAATGTGTCAGAATCATTGATTTTATCCTGTGCCAACAAAATCAAAATCAGGAACTGACTGTAGACTAAGGAGAAAGGAAGAAACTCATTTTAAATGGGTTTCTCATACAGTATGTCTCAAAACCATAGTTCCTTTGAAGAGAGTCACTTGCTAGTTGACCTCATATTAAAGCTAGCCAAGCCTGTGGAGGTTTCTGACCGTGGATATTCAAAATGATCTCCTCTTCATGTATGGTGTGGGTCTCAGGCAAATGAGAGCTAGGACTGAGGGATTGCTGCTGAATGAAACTTTTGTTCCAAGTAATTTTTACCACTTCTACTAAAATGCAAGAGAGTGAATGCTGTCGGTGATGTTGTTGGATAAAGCACGCTTAAAAGCAACTAGAAACTTAAAAAAAAAAAAGAAGTTTTCCTCCTTTGTTTTGTTTTTTTTGTTGTTTTGTTTTTGTTTGGGGAATATCTTTTTGCTGTGATCACGCAGGAAGTTAGTCAGACCTGGGTTAGCTTCATTAGTCACCTCAGATAATGTGGCTAGGTCTTGGGAAAATCTTTTGATTTTTGAGGAATTGCTGATCCTATTCATTTAGGTCAGTCACTGGGGCTTAGTATGAAATTTGGAAGTACCAAAGTAGATGTGGGAACGGGATAGAGGAAGCAATGGGACCAACACTGAGGTCTATTCTTACTACAGGAAGGTGAAGCTCCTTTACAAAGACCTCACCTAGGACAAATTTTGCTGCTGCTACCCCCTCACCCATAATCGAAAAAGATTTAATCAGAATATTTTAAAAGATAGAGGAGAATGTATTTTCATCCTAAATATGTACAAGTACAATCCAATCAAAAGCAAAGATGATTTCTGTGTTCACTACCCAAACCCTCAAAACCATCTGGGTTAACTCAAAGCCAGAGTTAGCACATTTTGCTTTCCATTTTGTGAGAAAAACATGATTTGGATTACAAATTTCTCAGAGGTCATGCATATAGCTGAGAGATGCTGTCATTTCCTTATCAAAAGCAACAGGAGAAACTCCAAATATGAGGAATCACAGAGATTTATTGCCTCAATTCCCAGCCTGACACTTGGCTCAGGACAGGGTAAGCAGCCAAAAAGAAGTCCTTTGCTAAGGTACGAAAGGAACTGACTGCTTGTGAAGTCCAGACGTGGGAGTGACAGAAATGGGGGTTTGGGTTTTTACACGGCCAGCAAAACCTAGTCTGCTTGAAGTCGGATCAATTGATTTCTTGAACATTTCAAATAAGCAAAATTCTGCAGGAAATGGAAGCCAGATGCATTTTTAACTCAGGAGATCCTTGGAAGACAGGCAGAAAATAATCAAACAACATCCTCTCGTTTCATTTCGGCCCTCCTCCTAAGACTTCCTCTCCACGCTATACATCCTACATGATGTAGAGACAATGAATGACTAAGCTTGGGGAGGGGTATGAGTAGACATTTACTTTCTAGATCATTTAAATATATTTAAATAAGAATTTTAAATTAATTCTCACGTTCATTTTATTAAATTAAGAAAGGAAGAGTACGTGTTTGATATAAATGTATACCAATTTTAAAACATTATGCTATCTGGAAGAGGATCTGAAACATTTTAGGAAGCATCTGTTGGTGAAGCAGGCACTGTGCTGGCAACTTTCACAATAACCCCCTGAGGGAGCCTGTTAGCGTCATGGCGCACACAAAGAGACAGGCTAACGGAGATTCTGGTGATTTGCCAGAGGCCACAATGATTATAAACAGAGAGGCTGAGATGGACTTATCAAAGGAGTCTCCAGCTGAGCCTCAGGACTGAAATCTACATGGAAAGAATCTGGTTTTTGAGACTAGGTTTCTTCTACTCTAGCTATTGCTGGTTTCCCCCTCCTAGTGCATGGTACAGGAATCAACTAGCCACTGGTGTTGAAGCTGGAATCACCAGGTTAGGAGTAGTTGGTAGTTATGTACATGCCAGGAACACCACCATGCCAAGTAGGCACATGTAACTCTCTCCCAGGAGCTCTACTGGGAGAAGGAAGGGCTACTCTCATCTCTCCAGTAAGCTTTGGCTTCAGACACTTACAGGAAATATAAGAAACCTGAAAAGAAGAAAAAGGCTCACCCTGCTACGCCTAGCTGCTACCTTGTTAACACCTTGTTCTTGGTACTTGTGACTTTCACAGAAGACAGGATAGTTCTTTCCTCTTAACTTCACATATGCTGTCCAGAAGCCCCCAGCTTTCCTGGAACTTTCGTTAAGAATTCCAGCTATTTCAGCAATAATTTTCAGACACCAAGCTTTGGCTGACAGAGAACAGATACAACCAATGTCTGGGGATTTTCCCTCCGCTTTCTTCTACTTTCTCTTCCAATGAAACTGTCCCATTATTGGCTTTGATTTATTCACTGTGATCATACCTTCCTTTCCAGAGCTCTTTTTTGCAAGACAAAGAAAGAATAAAAATAGTAATGGATAGTCATCCACGGTATTTTGTTAGTTCTTCTCAACTCTTGCTTTTGAACTGTCTGCTGTTTCTTGGCCACTTCTGTGTCAGTAAAGAAAATCATGCCATGCGACTTTTTTTTTAATGTGTACCTGCATTAATCGGGTCCACCCCTAATACTTGTGATGCTTTAAGCAAAAGTAAAAATGGAGGCCCACATACTATACATTTAAATCTTTAAAAGTTATGAATCAAGCCAACTGTTAAATAGCTTGTGTTCTATCCCTTCATCTTGGCCAATCCACATTCGTAACAACACAAAAGGCCATGTTCAAATTTAGAATTCTCTGACTCCTTGAATTGCTATAGCAGAATGCAGAGGCTCAGAGAGATCAGCCTACTCTGGGTTCAGTTTTTCCAACTCCAGCTTAGTCCTTGACTACGAAACATAGACCATGCAGGTTTCACAACCATGCATGTGAACGCCCTATCTGTATAGCCAACTCCATCCACGATCCCTAACAAACTGCTACTCCCCAGCCTTGTGTCGGACCCAGAGGTTGCACAGCCCAGGAGGACAGTTCATCTCTGGAGGCTGAACCCTGAGAAAAAGCCTCTGTAGTCCCTGGAATGAGCTCAGGATCCTTTGGGTAAAGAATTCTAAGGTCTTGCATATCCAGGGCAGGGTCTAGAAGAGTATGGGTTCCGGACAGCACAATTCCTTGGCTCCTCACCCCATGGCAGTTGGAGGAGGCACAGTTTCAGGAAGGTCAGGGCAGAGGCTCCTGTTGGCCTTGAGTGGTCCTCAGAGTTAACATCCCCCTGTTGTAATGGCTAAGTGAGAATTAACCTTATTGACTGGACACTTTTCATCCATAGCTTCCAAGTAAGAGTGAAAGGCCTCTGAGAAGAAGATTTAGAACCAGAGGCCCAAGATTCATACTTTCACATAAAGCAAGGCATCTGAACCTCAGTATCACTGAGGATTATGCAATTTGCTCTTTGAATTGCAAGTACAGTCATCTGATTTCCTGCTCCAGTTTCCAAGGTCCAAGGCCAAAGAAGAAACAGAATCTGTTAAATATTTGAGAGGTGACATCATTAACAATGAATTATTATCTAACATGGAAGTAACTTTAATTAAGAGGAGGGAGTACACACACATATTTCATTGTTGTGCATATCTTTAGAAGATGAAACAAGCAGGAATCAGAGAAATGTACTCTGGGAGATGAGAGGGAGGGAGGCTTGGTTCCTTGGGTTTATATTTCTTCCATGTGAGGTAGGCTATTTTCTCCCTGTCCATCTAATCCCCTGGACCCACTCCTACCTCTATCAGTGGTGATAGCAACAATACTTAGCTAATACTTACATACCACTTACTCTGTGCAGGACATCATTCAAGGTGCCTTACCTATTTTACTTATTTAATTTGTACAAAAGCCCTATGAGATAGGTATTTGTATTAATATTTTCACTTTTAGAAGAGGGAATTGAGGCATAAGAAGATTTTTTAAAACAACAAACCTTGCCTGGGGCACCTGGGTGGCTCAGTCATTAAGTGTCTGCCTTCCGCCCAAGTCATGATCCCAAGATCCTGGGATAGAGCCCTGCATCGGGCTCCTTGCTCAGGGGGAAGCCTGCTTCTCCCTCTCCCACTCTCCTTGCTTGTGTTCGCTCTCTGGGTGTCTCTCGGTGTCTCTCTCTCTCTCTCTCTCTGTCAAATCAATAAATAAAATCTTTTTAAGAATTTAAAAAACCTTGCCTAAGGTCCTATAGGAGGTCTAGAGCTGAGGTTTGAACACAAGAGGACCCTTAGAGTCTGTGCACTCAGCCACATGTCCTGCTGCTTCTTGAGATGGTCAACCACACAGGGACTGGCAGCTCAGCTATTAGTCACTCTCCACTCACCCTGCTTCTCCCGGTAAATGTGCATTTGCCCTCAGTAGCTTCAGGTTTGACTTGGAAGATCAGTTATCTCTTTGGCTAACCTGGAACTTTCCATTCCTGTGGGATAAGGACAGCTTCCCTCTTCTAAGGCCCAATGGCCATCACCCACCAGGGGCCATAGAAACCATAACAACTTCCAATTTTCTCAACATCTAACTAGACTTTTTTTTTTTAAGATTTTATTTTTTTAGGGGTACAGTGATGGGGAGGGAGAGAGACAGAGAGAGAGAGTGAGAGGGAAAGAGAAACCCAAGCAAACTCCACGCTGAGTACAGAGCTGAACAGAGGGTTCGATCTCACAACCCTCAGATCATGACTTGAGCAGAAACCGAGAGTCAGATGCTTAACCGGCTGCACCCATGCACCTCCTAACTGGGCTTTTCTTTTCTTTTTTTAATATTTTATTTATTTGACAGAGAGAAATCACAACTAGGCAGAGAGGCAGGCAGAGAGAGAGGAGGAAGCAGGCTCCCTGCGGAACAGAGAGCCCGATGCGGGGCTCGATTTCAGGACCCTGGGATCATGACCTGAACTGAAGGCAGAGGCTTTAACCCACTGAGCCACCCAGGCGCCCCCTAACTGGGCTTTTCTAAGAGGAATTTTGTATATGAGAATTTACTTATTTGTCTTTAAGGTTCCCAAAAGATTAGGGGTTATGTCTTATTTTTCCTTATTTCCTGTTCTTATTAGAGTTCTTTATATGTAAGAGGTGTTCAGAAGTATTTACATAAATGAGGTTTACTGTATTCTTCAATAACCCTTCATTTTAATCTGGCAACTCAATGAATATAAAGAGCAGAAAAATTTCAAATTCAGGGTGCCTGCATGGCTCAGTCGGTTAAGAATCCAATTCTTGATTTTAGCTCAGGTCATGATCTCAGGGTTGTGGGATGAAGCCCGATGTCAGGCTCTAATGCTAGGCATGGAGCTTGTTTAAGATTCTCTCTCTCCATCATCTCCCTCTCCCCTTCTCCTCTCACCCCCCCCCCAAAAAAAAGAAAAAAAAAGTCCAAATTCAATCATTACAGGTGAGCTTGAATACGGAAATTTTATATATATATATATATATCCCAGAGCCTATTCTATACTTGAAATTCCTATTCAAAGAGGTGATATGGCCTAGTAGTTAGGTTCCTAGACCCTGGAGGCAACTTCCCTGAGTTAAAATTCCAATCTTGCTCCTTACTAGCTATGGGACTGGGGATATGTTGTTTAACCCCACTGAGTGTCAGTTTCTTCATAGGTTAATAGGAATGATTATGGCAACACTCTCCATTTCAGGGGTATTTTTCTGAAGATTAAATAAGTTAATAAACACAAGGTGATTAAATTAATTAATCAGTATAATGTGGTTTCAGTACTACTTGTCAAATAGGAAGTCCTCCATGAATGCTGGCTGTCATACCAAGCCATCCCATAATTTGAACACAAAAATGGTAACTTTTAACACATAAAATAGTTGTATTTTTAAGGGATTAATAAAGTAGTTAACCATATATTCTCTTTATGGTTATCAGAGAATAGTTATTATTAACAATAATTAACAGGATACAACCAGGAATAACAGAATATAATCCCTGCTGCACTGGCCTCCAAGTGTAGGCATTGAAATAAGTTATGTTATGAAAATATGAAACTATGAAAATAGTTTACAGAGGCATGGTCTTGGCTATCAGAGAATCAGCTGATTCCCTAACCTCTCTCCTCTGATCGGGCTTCACCTTCCTGAGATTATAAGAAACAAGGATGAGGGCACCTGGGTGGCTCAGTCAGTTAAGCATTTGCCTTAGGCTCAGACCATGATCTCAAAGTCCTGGGATAGAGTCCTGCATTTAGATACTTGCTCAGCAGGGAGCCTGCTTCTCCCTCTCCCTCTGCCCCCCCCTACATGCATGCCTGTGCTCTCTTGCTCTCTCTAAAATAAAAAAATATTTAAAGAAAAAGAAGAAGGAGGAGGAGGAGAAGAAGAAGAAGAAGAAGAAGAAGGTGGAGGAGGAGGAGGAGGAGGAGGAGGAGAAATGACATCAATCTCAACTGTAGTCAGCTACAATTGTTCCAGCTCACATCAATAAACACCAGGGTGATAAATATTACCAGACCAACATCCCATCCATTCAGCAAGGGTATCTTGTGAGACAGGTAATGCAATGGGAATCCACAAGCATGTACTTTTTTTGTTGACATTTTCCACAACGAAGCCAGATGGCATTACAGCAGGACAGCAATATTCAAGATGGTCTAAAACATACACACCAGTTTAAATCCTTTTTTGAGCCCAAATTCCTTCCCTCATGATCTTGACCATTGCTGTACAAATTCTTCCCAAATTCCTTCAGAGGCCATTCTTTAAGGTGAAGCTTGGAGCATTTATTGTACTATACCTACTTATTGTTTATTTCATTGGCACGTGGTTTTTCTCATTATAATATCATTAGCATAAATCAGGGGGTTCTTGCTGACAAGGTAACCAGAGTAATGTTTTGTTGGTCCTTTAAATCCTTTTGGTCACATCCATGTTCTTGGATTCCAGTCTAAGAATGTTAACGTTTCTTAGCTTCCTCCTATTTCTTTCCTATATTTCTCCATTTAGTCTCATTGGCCTATTACTGGTTTTCCTAAATTATTAACATTTCATTTTATTTCTATGAGGTATCCTCAATACCTTTCTCTTCTCCAACACAACAAATTTCTCTTCTGATGCCTCTCAAAAGCATGAAGGTTAAATTTTTCTCTCAGGAGATCATCCCAAACATCCCTCATTGCAAGCATTTATATATCAGATGCTAGTTCAGCAAACCCAGATCAGATTATTTCTTTTTAAAGATGGTTTTGTTTATGATTTAGCCTAAGATACCAGAATTTGTTGTTAAAAGATCCATTAATATCCTATTGGTTCCTGGAACTACAGTCATAGCAAGAATGTAGAGCTACATAAAGTTTATTATAGTAACTACCCTTTGTTGAAATTCCACTAGTTGTCAGGTAACTGTCAGACATTTGTTATCAAATAATATCCCAATAAAAATGATCATTCTCATTTTCTAGGCTAGGAAATGGAGGTTGCAAAAGTTACACACCTTGTAAATGACAGAGCCAGGATCCAAATCTGGGTGGTCCGGACCCCTCAGCCTACAGACTGTCGCTATTTTGCAGGCTGCTTGTCAGCACTTCCCCTATCAATGCAACACACTTGGAAAGGAAGAACTGAAAACCCAAAGAACTCAGCCCATCTGTGCATTTAAAGCTAGGAAGCAAAGGATCACTAGAATTAACATAGAAATAAAGACTTAACTTTTTATATTCCTGATTCATTGTATAATCCTTCAACAATATTTTATTTTCCTCTAGTGTTTTTCTTGAGAAAGATAATAAATCTCAATGGAAAATATGGTGCTATCAAAATTAATACTTACCATAATAATTGGATTAGACTTTTGGAAACCAGTGCTACTGATGGTTAAAGATGATGTCCTCTAAGGGAAGAAACCCTCTTACAGCATTGCATTGCACATTTGTGCAAAGCATTAACAGCTTTGGTTCTTTCAAATGTTTTTCTGTGTGTGCACTAGTTTAACAGTACGTGTAGTACCATGAAGCCCTTAAAGAGATGTTGTGTCCTCCAAGCCTAAAACAATCTATGATCAATCTTTTTCCTGTGTGTTTTATCCCACAGCTGAGAATGTGACACTATGTCCAATACAACCCCATTTCTCTTAGAGATGTTTTTCTCTGATGATTTGGGATCTTACCTATTTTGCTACAGTTTATTAATCCTGGAGTTTCTCAGACACAAGGTTTTCATTTAATATTTAACTTTGGCACAGAGACATAGTCAAGTTTCTCCAGCCCAAAACTTGGAAAAGAGCTGAGGAAAAGTAGCCAGGAGAACTCTACAACAATATTTTTTAAAACTTCATATGTCCAGATTTAAAAATACATACATTTATCTTTTCTTCAGGAATAGCAATAACTCTTAGATGACAAGATTTTTAATAATCCTCTTGGTAACAGCTGGCAGACCCAACATGTTTTTTTGAAAAGGAAGGAAGGAAAAAAGGAAGAAAAAGGAAAGGTGGGAGGGAGGGAGGATGAAAGGAAGGAAGGAAAGAAACAAAGAAGGAAGAGAGTAACCTCAAATACCTCCTATTTACCCATGATGAGCTGGCTCAATCCTGTAGAGGACAAGGAGCATTTATTTCATAAGGTCATCTTTCTTTTTTTTTTTTTTAAGATTTTATTTATTTATTTGACAGACAGGGATCACAAGTAGGTAGAAAGGCATGCGGGGGCGGGGCGGGGGCGGGGAGGCGGGGGAGGAAGCAGACTCCCTGCTGAGCCTCAGCCCAGATGCAGGACTTAATCCCAGGACCCTGAGATCATGACCTGAGCTAAAGGCAGAGGCTTTAACCCACTGAGCCACCCAGGCACCCCATAAAGTCATATTTCAATAGGATGAATGTTCTGCTCAACCCAGCTGCATTGCAGATCATCATTGTTATTTTAATTGATTATCCAAAAGCAGATTGACACATAATGCCTTCTGCCACTGGGCCTCTAAATCATGATGTGCAAAGTATGGAAGTATATGATCTTTCGAAAACTAAAGAAGATGTCCCAAAATAAAGGAGTGAAAAGTAAAGACAGTAGTAATGATAATCATGAGATGTATTTCTTAGAATTAATGGGGATGAGAAACCAATACTACAAGCATGATTTAAATTCTAGGACCTGTGAAAAGAATATTGCCACATTCTCCTTTTGAATGTGAGGTAAGGAGATTGTCACAAACTATAAAATGCAGTGAAACTCATCAGCACATAACTAAAATTTGGTTAAGATTGATGCATAATTAATCTCATTTCAAATGAGATGAGCTATTACAAATAGTTGAAAATTTTTATTTTTTTCAAACTAAAAAATTGATTGGTAACATTAAGGTAAATTAATTGAGTTGTAAGAGTACAATTGAAGTTCCTTTGAGAAAAAAAGAACTTACAGTCCTAGATCTGGGGTCTCCACAAACCCAAACTCTAGAAAAGCTAACCTCCAAAAGATTCTACTCTCCTTTTCTCCATTTTTCTGTGTAATTGTCCCCACAATCAAGCACCAAAACACCTGGTGTGATTCTACCTATTCCTAAATGACCACATAAGATGCACTGCTTGTAATCTGCTGATGGCAGAGGGGGACCTTCAGGTGGTTATGGGCAGCTGCTCACCAAGGGCTGACATTTATGGATTACCAGCTACAAGGTACTGTACAGAGCACTATATATAGAAAAATCTCATGTACTCCTCACAACACCCAAGTGTCATATGCAGAGAGATAAATAAATTGCACAAGGTCACACAGACTGTGAGCATCACAGGCTGTATTAAATTCCATACAGGTAATTACCCTGCTGTGCTGTGCCTCACACTGCCCTTCCAGTCAGCCTACCATTCAGACTTCCCAGTAAATTGCCTTCTGAATACCCGATACAAAAATGTCAGTGTAGACCCGGTTCGGTTAAGTCCCCAGACCATTGCCCTTACCTTTCTCATGGCCCCAAGCCTCTTACTCCACCAGGTGTTCCCCCTGAAGGGCCTCACCTTCAGAAATGTTCCATCTGCCCAGCTCTACATTCCTACCCATAAGTTCTCATGGGATAATGACTTCCATTTGAGATAAGTAAAAGTCAATCTTACCAAAATTGTTAACACTAAGGTGTGGGTGACTTAGGAGGGTAACTCTATCACAGAGTATTAGCATTTCAGAAAAGGGTTTTATTAACCCAAATGAATCCCTGGTGGGGGGCGGAATTCTGTTACTTGGTGGTTTTATGGTGTCTATGTCATGAAGAGCACAGCATTTGGAGTCAGAAAGAAGTCGAAATCCTAGTTCTGCCAATATCACCTCTGTAAAGTTAGGCAAGCAAGTCAGTCTTCTGAGTCTTTGGTTTTTTATCCACTCTAAAAAAATAAAGGGGGCAATAACCTTTAACAATTAAAGAAGATGCTGTATGTCTAGCACCTAACATACTATCTTGTACATGGTAGGCATTTAATCAATATCAGTCCTTGTGCTCTTCTGCTAGCACTTTCCAGAACACTAGAACTATGAAGCTAACCCTTGCCATAGACCATCATAATTTTACAGGGGAAACCAGACTGAAAAGGCTTCTTGTTGTTGGTATGGGCAGACATTCTGCTATCTGCCTTGTTGGCAGCCTGCCCTCCATTCATGCACTTATTGAAAAAGGAAAATGAGTCAGCAGGGACTTTGAAAGACTGGTGAAATTACGGCTTTGCTAGAGATCAGTGTTCATGATGTTGGCATTGTGTTGGATATACACCAACAGGGCATAACCTGTTTTTTAAAGAGATTCATTAGCATTGCCCACAAACTCAGCCATTCACTCAACAACATGTATTCACCAATGACTGTGTGCCAAATGCTGTGCTAAACCCCCAGGAATACAGAAATAAAGGTGGATAAATGTGGTCAATGAACTGCCATGTGCTATCTGATAGCAGAGGTGACAACAAAAAAGAGAATGGAAAAGAAGGGCTTCTTTTGGGGGTGAGCACATGCAGGCACACACACTCACAAGACAGAGTCATACCCGGAGAACATGGATTGCCATCCATGGTGTCACCCATTCAATTATTCATTCTCCAAACTTACTGAGTATGCAGCATGGGTCAGAACCTGTGGGGATACCACAGTGAACAAGATAGGCCAGGTCCCTTCTCAGACAGAGTTTACAGTCATGGCAAGGGAGACAGACAATGAATAAATCTCTTTTCGTCATTTGCTCTGTGTGGAGAGCAGTGTTTCCAGCCTTCCTGACAGTATTTGTAGTGATGGAAACAAACAACCCAAACATAACAGTGATCCTAGGATATATTTTAACTTAGTTGGACTGTCTTCCTTAAGCATTGATGGCTCTGATTCTTCTAGTAGCTTTAATCCTGAGTAGTCCTAAAGAGTGAAGCCACTGGAGTTAGGCCATCAGATTTGAATCCTGCTATGCTACCTACTAGCTGTGTGACAGTCTCAAGCAAGTTATTTAAACTCTTAGGGTCCTCATTTTCTTGTCTATAAAATGAATATAATAGCATCTGCCTCCCAGAGTTGTCTGGGTTGTATTAAATGACATCATTGTGTAAAGCACTTAATACAGTGTCTGGTACTTGTATACACTTACTCAAAGTTTGTTACTCTTGATATTGTTGATATTAATAGAGTCAAACCATGTTTAAAAGCCCTCAAGGAATATGTGCTCAATGAATTAATAATAACAAGAATTCAGTTAGCCCCTGATAGTGCCAGGGTCGGGGCATAGGATAATACCTGGTTTCCATGTCCCAGTGAGCAAATTATTCCAGATGTTGAGGGCAGTGGTAGCCAAGAATGAGTCAAGCTCTCCTTTAACAAGATTCTGCTGCACTTTACATGGTGCTTCTGCTCTCATTGTTCTCTACACCTACATGTCGCATGAATCCAACAGGACATGAAATAAGTGAAAATCCAGGCTATTATAATTACTATTCGCAAAAGAGCTTTCCTTGAGGATCTTTACTTTAAAAATAACTTTATAGAAACTTGAGCTCTTTGAAGGAAAAGCCTCACATAAACTGTAAGACATAACTGTATTTTCTGTGTTTATTCCAAAGGATCCTTTAACAGATGCTGCAAATACCCATTTCCATATGCAACCAGAGCTCAGAACTAAACAAATAGCCAACTTGTGTGTCTCTGTATTCCAATGACCACATTGATAACTACAGGTAGATGGGGAAAAAATGATAGACTGGAAAATAAATAGGTAGTGGGAAGATGATAGACATATCTAAAGAAGAATTTTCTTCACCAGTTATGTTATCATTTGATTGGGGTAGAAGCTAAAACAAGTAAGCGTTCAGCAGTATGAATCTAGTAAGATTCCTCTAAAAAAAAAAATCCAGAATATCATTATACACTAAATAACCCATAGGTTTAGCTCTTCTTTGCCTGCCTCAAACTTCTTATGGATAATTCGCTTTGTTAATGTTCTTCTGTATAAGACCAGATGCTCATACAGATAATTCAAAAATTATCTATGCTTATTAGCCAATGTCTTCTATTTGCATTCTTTGCAAGTCTTGTTGAGACGGATATTAAAATAAGTTTGTTTTTTGTGGATACACATCAAGGACTAGAGTGCAGAAAAGGCCTAATCACATGCTGGAAGATGGAGGCAAGCCAGTGTGAGATTGTAAAAATGCTGGCAATTATCACGCAAGTAAGTCGGTCAGCCCAAGACACATGCACAGGAGTTGAATGTTTCCCCGTGACTAATTTCATAGAGATGGAAACTGATGTAGGAAAGGAGTCTGAGCAGTCAGTTCCTCAGCTAGCCAACCCCTCTAGCCTGTGAGTCATTCTAGGATAGGGACCTTATTCTCCACTCACTGTTGTGTCTACAGTACCTGGCACTTGCTAACGACTGAACAGTGTTGAATGAATGGATCAATGAATTAATCAATTAATGGGTGAGAGCATTTCTCTAGAGTCTTAATATCTTGGAGCTCTAATCACCAAGGAGAGCACTGAGGTAGGACCTGGAGGCAGTTGTGCAAAGACAAAGGGCCAAGCAGGATTTATCAGGGAAAGTTTACAGAGAGAGAAGCAGTAGCATGTATGAGGGTGCTGTGCTGACCTTAGCACATTCCAGGCTAGCATCATGCACAGATATCTGGCAGGTCTGGAAGTCAGACTCCAGGAGAAGAAGCTTGCCCTTTGGACTTCAGGCATTTAAACTGTATGACAAGGGAAGCACCAGCCCTTCCCCTGGTGTGATCAGAGCCCAAGATGAAATATCACTATCATATGGCAAAACTTTGGCACCAGATCTCTCCAGGATTCTCATCAGTCATGGTTGAAGAGAGTGCCAGCCCGTCTCCTAATTGGAAGATGGGGTTTTGGCCTTATAAATAATTAGGATTATTGTCTTAAGCACAAATTTAGAGCTGGGTTCTAACAAGTTTCCACAGAGCTTTTCTGAAGGTCAGTTCCCTTCCTGAGAGTCCAACCTAAAGGGGATCCCTCTTGAATGTATAAATTCTTGCCTCCCAGTGATAATGTGGTAGACACAAATTAATCATGCCATCATGACCAACCATTCTCTTCAGGAGCTGCTGAACTTATGACAAGGCTAGGAGTCCTGCTCCATTTCATGCTTCTGACTTCCCTAAGATACCTGTTACTTTGCTCCTCCACGTTACTCTCTACCCATTCCCAGCCAGGTCAACCCACAGAGAGCCCCAGCAGACTATGGCAGAAGTATTTTGGTTATAGATAAGGATGGGTGCTTTTTAATGCCACCGTAGTGATAACATAGTGATATTTATTCTTTGCTTATAAGAAGTATGCCCTTGAATCCAGAGAGAAAGGAAAGTGATTTGATCCATGTGCCCACTGTGGCTCTTGAAGACACTAGTTTTTATTTGGGCTCAGGTTCAGAATGGCTAAAGAGGTTATAAACTCCAGGTGAGACTCAAAACCTGGAAAAGAGCAAAGGAATTATGGATAGAGTTGGGAAAGGACAAGGAAAAGGGAACAGATATGAGAGAAAAGGAGGAAACAATGCCAGGAAGAAAGAAAGGAAGAAGGACCAGTTTGTCTTTTTAAAATACATTTGTCTTTGCCTTGCATTTCCATTGAGGCAGAAATGACATCTTAGTCGGACTTGAATCCTCTATAGTTTCTAGCCTGGGGGTTCAAAATATGTTTATGAATGGGATGAACAAGAAAACTGAAGTGGAATGTGGGGATGAGCTTAGGTCATGGTGACACACCCCAATCCTCACGGCATGTTAGCTTCACTTTTTAAGCAAGCAAAAGAGAGAATTAATGAAAATAGCTTATCCTAGTGATAATTTCCATGACAGTAGCTGAAACCCCTGTCTCTGGGGATTTCTTTCCCCCTCATATCCAGATTCTATTACTCTTAGAGCAGAGAAGTCTGAAACCCAGAAAAACTGAATGGCTTACCCAAGGCCACACAAAGGCAAGTGTCAGGCTCAGGACAAATACTCATCTTTTCCAACTCTCAGGGCTAGGACTGTAAGAAGAGGAAACTGAATCTCATAGGGTGTTCTGCTCAGAGCAGACGGAGATTAAATATAAGATTCAGATGAATTAATAAAATATAAAATGTGGGGAAATTAAAAATAAATTGCAGACTACACAAAGTTGAAATGGGATCATGTCACCCGATCCGTAATCTGTTTGCTATTAGGGTGGAGAACAAGATCATGTTCTGCTCTTCTGGAATTCAGACACATTTTCTATTTATTATTTATAAATTTAAAGATTTAAAGGAATATGAGGAAAGCTCACATGGGCTGGGCCTCTTTGTAATGTAAATACCTTTCCAGTGGGGGAAAAAGTACTGAAAGATGGTAAGTTTGTCTTCTGATAATATTTCCCAGACATTTTTTTTATTATTAGCAAAGCTCTCTTGGAGTGTAACTAAGAGCTTCTGAGGAATAGTAACTTTAAAGCAAAGGGAAGGAAAATTTCAATAAGAACCAAACTGCCCCAACTCCCCCTTTATTTTTAAACAGAACCATCAAAGGGCAGCTAACGGAAATATACTTAAGTGGCATTAATTCATCCCTAAGAGGACTCTCCAAGAGTTTTATTGCTACATAAGGGAAAGCCATAAACCAGCAGGAGGAGAAAGCAAAGAAAATAAGTCTGGGGAGTCGTCTTGTGTAAGAAAGTGAGCAGGTGGTCAATAATGTGTCCTTGGCTGGCTTCCACACCAAGGAGACAGAAATTCATGGCAAAGATGTGGCCTACAAAATAGGCAGTCACAGGAGAAAGAACCATTGAACTTCGAAAAGTACTCTTGAAGGGTTTCCATGAACATGAAAATGGTAAAATGCCCCATCTCTCCTCCTCTTCTCACCACCCACCCAGTTTCATGTTATACTTGACTTCACAACCTGTTGTCTGCCTCTTGCTGGTCTCTGATATGATTAGGACAGATCGAGAAAGGACTAGGTTGGATAGGGCCCAGGAGAATGAGTCTTTGGACTTAAGAGTAATAACAATGATCATTTAGTCCAACACTCAAGTTTTACAGACAAGGAAATGGGTTCTCAGAGATGCTTTCATGGAGGGAAAGAACTTCAGAGATTTTCCCCTGAGGTCCAAAGTCCTAAACAGGTTGTGAAGACTGGGGATTCAGAAAAATACTTCCATCATACAGTCATTCAGCTCAAGCCAAATCAAAGACCTTCAGAGTAGCCACAGAAAGACTACAATGAGTGAAAATGATCACCAATCACAAGGTTATTTTACCTTCAACTAACCCTTTTCTTTAAAAGATTTTTTGTTCAATCAAAAAGGGCATTCCTCATTAACTTCTAAGGAAGAATGGCTATTATGTAGGATTTTCCATTCTTGTGAGCTGGCAGCAGACACCCGGACACAAAATCAGGAGGATAAGGATGATAATAGTAGGCAGAGAGGAGAGTAACATTGATTCAGTGTTGGGAAACTGTGAGGTCCTTCACTCAGTCTTCCCACTGCTCAAGATCTTATTTTATTAGAAAAGAGGGGAGGGCGGGGATGGCTGGGTGATTCAGTCAGTAGAGCATCTGACTCTTGGTTTTGGTTCAGGTCATGATCTCAGGGTTGTGAAGTTGTGAAGTCCCTGCCTCGGGCTCCACGCTCAGCCCAAGGGTATGTTTGAGATTCTCTCTCTGTCGCCCTTGCCCCTCCCCACATATATGTACACACACTTTCTCTCTCTCTCTCTTTCTCAAATAAACCTTAAAAAAAGAAAAGAGGGGAGGAGACAAGGATGGAAATATGGCACCATTCATATATTCATTCAACAATAATTTATAAAGCCTACTTAGCATACAGTTATGAACTTGGTACGGAGAGAATTCTCAGAGATAAAAGTCTGATTGGAGTCCTCCAGACCCTTGAGAGAGCTCTTACATGGAGATTTCCTCCTCATAACCAGCTCCCAGAATTTATGACCAAAATTCCTTTTTCAAAATAAAATAAAGTATGGATTTGCTCCATTATTTGGGAAATTGATGTTCTCTATTTAAATAAGTGCTTGAGGCTAAACACAGTTTGGGATTTATCGGGTAATTTGGTTTGAGGTTACCTTTGCACTAACTACAAGTGAAGTGTGTGTTAAACTGAATCTGTATTTTTTTGGATACAAAACTCAGTATAGTTTAGAATTAAGTCAGGGTCTTGGCTTACTGGGTCTATGATGAGGGGTGGGGTACAAGAATCTTTCAGACACAAGTCCTAGAATATGGTAAACACTAAATAAGTGTTAATTATAGCAATATTGTTATTATTCCAATCTCCAAAAAGAGCATGGAAAAGCTTCTTTAAAAAGTAACCATGAGCTGATTATTTCTCTGACTTAAAAGTCTATTACTATTATTACACTTGTAAATTTTACTTCCCTTCAGCAATAAAATTAGCTTAACCCTGCAGTGGCTCCCCCAAGGTCAACCTGCTGCTATCACCTGCAAGAAGTGTCTTGGGCTTTCTGAATTTCAAAGCCAAGCCCTTTGCAGTCAGTACAGAAACCAGCTGCTCAGGAGTCAGGTCACTGAGGGAAGTGGAAAGACATCCAACATTGGAACTGGAGATCTAGTGAGACAAGAGGATGGGGCACAGATCACACTGAGAAGCAGGAACTCAGACACAATACTTGCTATCCACTTATGAGGAGCTGTTTTTACCTAAATGTCCTCAGACTCTCAACTAATCTTCCTAACAGGTCTGAAGCAGGGTGAGGACATAAGTCATCATCTTTCAAATTCTTCAAAAAGAGAACAGCAGAGTCATTTATGGTTTGTCTCCCTCCCAATCCCATCTCACAAAACAAACTGGGGGTTGCTGGGGGGAGGTGGGATTGGGAGAGGGGGAGGGGGCTATGGACATTGGGGAGGGGAGGCGAACCATAAGAGACTATGGACTCTGAAAAACAACCTGAGGGTTTTGAAGGGTGAGGGGTGGGAGGTTGGGGGAACAGGTGGTGGGTAATAGGGAGGACACGTTTTGCATGGAGCACTGGGTGTTGTGCAAAAACAATGAATACTGTTATGCTGAAAAAAATAAATAAAAGGGGGGGAAAAAAAAGAGAACAGCAGTAAAGCAAAGAAAGTGTCATTGAGTGTGTGCTCATGATCCCCTCTGCTATGACTGCTTCTCGTCCTCCTCCTTGAAGTAACAGCTAACACCTATGAAGTGCTTCTATGTCTAGGCACTGTTTTAAGCATTTTATGTGTACCAATTCCTTTTATCTCCTCCACAATCTCATGAGACAGGTAATGTTATCAACATCCAGGTAGGCAATGGAGGCACAGAGAGGTCAACTAACTTGCCTAAGATCACAGAGCTGGTAAGTGATAGAATTAGGATTTAATTCAGGAAGGTTAGCTCAGGGTTGCTACTCTTTAAGCATTACCCTCCCTCTCCCACCCCCACAGCTGTTCTTTACCAGTTTTAATTGTCAATGCCTGCTTTTAGAAAATTTTGAGGAAGGGCATGAAATGTCCTTCATTCACTCTCCTCCTTCTGCTGCTGGACAATTCTTATTTATTCATCAGCCTTTAGTTCTAAACAGTGTCCCTCAAGGACCCTGTGTCTGACCAATGCTACCCACCCACCCACCATATCCAGGTTAAGGTCTATTCTACTTGAGTGAGACACTCATACTAGATCAAGATCTGACTTTCAACAGTTGACTGGAAACTTCCTGAGAGTAGGTCCTTGTTTTACCTGCACTTATTTTTATATATTTCCGGCCACTAATGGGGTAGTGCTTAAAATTTCAATATAACATTGTTGAACTTAGTAATTAAACTAAGCAACCAATGTTGAGTAGAGAAACCATGCCAGTACTTAGAAATTTAAGCAAATTAAAGCATGGGAGACCCCCATACAGTTTTTTAGAACAGGAGAGATGTTCAAGTCCATCTGGTATAAAAGTACCAGCCTTGGTTCAAAGCTGGATGGGGCAGAGCTCCCTCATTCATCACAAACTCTGGCCAGTCAACTCCCTCACTCCCCTCTCTCCTTGCTTCTCCAGGTACTTGAGTCCCCTCTTCCCTTTAATTCGTTTTCCTCATTTCATAGGTTAGGAAAAGGAGGCCCTGAAAGTCTCACAAGGGTGTCATGTCAGAGGAGTGACTACACCTCAAGTCTCTCATCTCTGATTCAGTTTTCTACTCATGCTGTAGGCCCTAAGAAATGACACTTGTGAAGCATGTTTATCAATGAAGTTCCATGTTTCTGTGAATTCTTGGGCCTCATAGCAAATTTCAGTCATAAAAAGAAGTTTCTTACCCGCTCCCAGCCTCCTTCCCAGATGTATCCCCAAGAACTGGCATGGATTACATAATTCTTTGTCCTTCCCTCTCTCCACTGCCATTTGTTCTGAAAAATGTTTAGTGAATTAACTGTGAAAACCTTATGATTTTTCCTCCCAGACAGCACATCCATCTCTCTCTCCTTCAAAATAAATTCCACCCTTAGAAAAATGGAACTTTCAATACCAAGATAGCTGTGGTTTGGTTGCTTCCAGTGTTCTGCCTGTGTTCAAAGGGCTGGATGTGACCACATGGGCTAATTACTTAGATGGAGCTGTGGTAGAAAAGTAGTGGATTTCAGAGGCGGTCCTCTCCGTGGCTGACAATTTATCACAATTTGGTGTTTTAGGCTTAGCCCCAGCTTGAGAACTAAAATTTTTTTTAATTTAAATTCACTTTTGGGAACAGTCTTATGGAATGATCTCTGCTACTCTTGAACTGTGTAACAGAGAAAGAACAAATTCACATTTTTACTGACCAAGAAATTGTCGAGATTTTTTTTAGTTCTTTTATAGTTTGGAAATTTCCAGGGCTAAAGATCTCAACTCCAGTAGGGTGACTGTTTTGACTAGAAATTAGTTCAGGGTGGGTGTTGGGGGGCAATTTTGGAAGACGTTGATTAATTATTTTTATTTCCAAGTGCTGTTGATTTAATATTTTGCCCATGTGGGATAGAAATTCTAGGGCTTGACTTTTAATATTAAGTCATTCAAGGTTATGTGGCTCAGGGCAATTTTAGCTAAATAAAACTTCCACACTTGAACCCCAAAAATAACTAGCTCAAAAATGAAAAATAAAAGCCAATAATTGGCTGCCTCATGCCCTGTACCTCTTGACTTTAAACCCACAAAGACACATATGCACCACATAGTAATTTAATTAATAAATATTTCAGTATTATGGAAGATGGGAAAGGCTAGGATTTGTTTCTTGGTTCAAGGAATTTTGTTTGTTTCACAGTTTCCTATAAAAATACCAAAATGAACTATCTACTGCCATAAAAGCCTGCTAATAAAAAGAAAATGCTAACACAGGATGTTGGCTTGCTCACTTAATCTTCTGGATATACTGATAGAGAAGTACTAAGTGCCAATCAGAGTGGGACAGGAAAAACAAAGATATTTCCATACTTTTCAGTCCTTCCTTGTAACCATTCTAGGGAAGTACTGGCAAAAACATCTATGGTGGTAAAGGGCTCTCTCTCCTGCTTCCAGGAAGCACACCTGTTGACTAGGAACTGAGCACAACGTTCTTTATATTTCAACTTTCTCAATTTTCAAAACTTTCACCAGAACTTTTCATTGTAGAACACTGAACACTGAAACTCATTTGAGTTTCACATAACTTCTCAACCTTTCTTAAGAATAAGAATGCCGGGGTGGCTTAGTCAGTTAAGTGGCTGCCTTCAGCTCAGGTCATGATCCCAGGGTCCTGGAATCTAGTCCCGCATCAGGCTCCTTGTTCAGAGAGGAGCCTGCTTCTCCCTCTGCCTCTGCAAACCACTCTGCCTGCTTGCGCTCTCTCTCTCTGGCAAATAAATAAAGTCTTTAAAAAAAAGAAGATGCTGAAGAATAGTGAAGCATCTAGAAGGCATACAGAATTATAGAAGAGTAGAAAAGGCAAGAGCTTCTAATATGACAATCTTTCTCAGAAAGCTGGAGTCCATAAGCAAGCCATCTACTCCTCTCCTCCCTCCCACATCTAGAGGGACCCTAGGACCCCAACCTCTTACACTTCAGCACCTAGACGGCCATTCAACTATGTACTCTTGTCTTTTTGCCCAGCTTGGTTTAAACTTTCTATTCTCTACAACCTTAGATATTTTAGGAATGGGCATAATTTTGTCACTTTATTTTATTCAATTCATTTGTTACTTACTTACAAAAACCTTCTTCAAACACAACTACTAAGTTTTAACTGTCCCTGTGACAAGGATATTGCTGAATTCTGTTTGGTCAAAATTCACTCATAATCCCATTGATCTGAACAAGGGTTTCAGGGTGAGATCAAAATGTTCGCAGTGAAAGGAAGCAAGAAAGCAAGAAGAAGGAAGGAAGGAAGGAAGGTAAGGAGGGGGGGCAGAGAAAGAAAGAAAAAGAGAGACATAGAAAGAAAGAAAGAAAGAAAGAAAGGGAAGAGAAAAGAGAAAAAAGTGTTTGCAGTGCACAAATGTTCCATGGAATTTTTATTTTGTATAATAGATCATAACCATTTGCTCTAAATAGTAATTTTACAATGTCCAGTTTGGTGGATTACATTAGATGAACCTTTCCCACACATTGTCCCTTGCAACAGCCTAAAAACAGCTTTAGTTCATATTGTATGATTGACATAAACTGTAGTAGTACAGAGAAGACAGAAAGATGCTCTCCAGAGTGCTCACCAGGCCTCTTCAGGACTCTGCCAGAAAAGAACTGACTTTGCTGCATATCACCAGACCCATAGGATGGGGAGGACCTTATTCTTAGGATGCTCTCATCACAGCCTACTTTACTACAGAACTGCCTTTAAGTTTTAGATCTTTAGTTTTTCTTACAAAATGAGCATTATTCCTCCTAAACATAAGACTATGTCACACTATTCACTGCCCATTTCTTCTTCCCAAGATGCATATTCTGTATTCATTTGTCATTTCTCTGACAAGAGGCATACATCAATATTTGCTAAATGACTCCAAGGGAATTTTTGAGCTCACACATTGTAAGAAGTTGGGTTTTTTTTAATCATTTGTAACCACTTTTAAAAGATTTAAGTAAGCTTCAATTTTTATTCAACCTTTAAATATATAAAAAAAAATTTAAGTCAGGGGCGCCTGGGTGGCTCAGTGGGTTAAAGCCTCTGCCTTCGGCTCAGGTCATGATCTCAGGGTTCTGGGATTGAGCCCCGCATCGGGCTCTCTGCTCAGCAGGGAGCCTGCTTCTCCCTCTCTCTCTGCCTGCCTCTCTGCTTGTGATCGCTCTCTGACAAATAAATAAATAAAATCTTTAAAAATATATAGATAAATCAGATTTTTATCCCTAAACTTCATTTCTTATTGAGGTCCTTCTTTTTGTTTCTAGTCAGGTGCAGCTCATTTCATCAGAGGAATACTTACAGGGAGGGGGCATACCTCAAACTCTTCCTGTTCCATCTCCACCTGTAAGAAGGGAGAGAGAAATGGTGAAAGGTAACAGAAGTGTGAGATTAATTAGCTTTATGACATCCAAAAAGCTTGAGCATGTACATTCATGAAATCATTTATCTAGAAAGTATGGGTATGTATTTCATGTTCCCAGCTACCATAGAATTTTAGAACTAGAGGAGATCTTGAAGTCATCTAGCCAGTGCTCCCATTCTGCAAATGAGGAAATTCATGCCTCAGCAGAATTGGTGCCTACATCAGAACTAGAATTTAGGTGCTCTCTGCTCTGAGAACAATGATTGGTCATGTTATGGGGAGAAAAGCAAAACAAAGCTAAAAAAGGAATCCACTTCAGAACTTTAATTTTTAAGAATCCTCTCAAGAATTTTATAAACTATTTGGCAGATGACATGATTCCATTTAGAGACAAAAGGAGTTAATTGCAGACTTTAAGTATGTGAACTATTATTTTAAGAAAAATATTCTCCTGATGTTTCCCACCTCCCTTGAGAATGGAAAAGAGGAAATGAGTTTAAAGTTCAGCAAGAAAGATCCCGATTTGATATTAAGAAAGGTAGGTCTATGAAATCCTGCAGTTGGTTACTAGGGAATGTGGTGAAATTTCCTCTTCTGGAGAACTTGTGAATGTGGGGGTTGGTCATTTGTTTCAGAGGGGTTATGTGGGTGGCTCATTTCTAGAGGTGAGGACACAACCTAATGGACATCTCAAGTTCTGTAGGTCCCATGACATATGGTCTGCCAATAGCGAGTAGGTGAGGTTGTTTGCTGCTTTTGATTATAGCAGATTCATCAGTGAAGCATGTAATTCAAGCTGTTTTATATTTATATCAGTTCTGATAGATGTAAATGGGCAGATTAATTAAAACTAATGAGTGCTTATGGGATGATCTTACCCATGGCCTTCACTGATAGGTTTATTTCTTTAGGATCTATCCTAGCATATTCACCTTGCTAGTGGCTTTCTAACTTCATGAATACCTTCCAAGCTTGTGTCCTTAGTCCAAAAAGAAAAAAGGAAGGGATCCAGTCCAGAATCACATCCTATATTACAGAGAAATTCTTTCTTTCAGCTAAAAAGGCAGCCTTGGTATTTGGAGGACAAGATGGAGAAAAGTGACAGTATAGTTAGATCTGTACCTTGTAAAACAAAGTAAAAAAAAATTGTTAGCTAAATGTATTGGGTGACAGCTCCTTAAAATAATCAAATAAGAATTTAAAATTTTTAACTTGGATTCTAATAGTCTTCAATTTCAGTAAAATAGTCAATTTTATAAATATAGGATGGGAAGATATCATTTGAGTTTAACATTAAAAAATCTTAGTAAGTGTACATAATAACAATAACATAAAAGCATAAGTAAAAACATAATAAAATGTATTTGAAGTATGTTCATGGTGCTGGCATAAAGTAAGTGCTCAAAAACATAGCTAATATTATTACAACTTTTATGTTCATTGGCCTGACTCGCCCAGCCATCCTCTGGTTCGGGTTTCCTGATATTCAGTCACCAATTTTACCCTTGTCACCCTGGAGCGGCACTGAACCATTCATTCTTCCACCTAACCCCCCAAAATCCATCCCCACAAAAGAATTAGGTTTTCTTCAAAACAATTAGGGTTTCTTCATCTCTGAGGATATGAAGGAGGGGATTTACAATCCATATCCTATAATAAACATAAAAAGCTTGTCTGAAATGAGTTTTTCTTTTCTTGACTGCTCCTCTACTGGCGATCTCATTTTCTGGCCCTTTCCTCCATGTTGCAATCAACTCTGCTCACATTTAATCTCCTCCAGAATCCCCCAGAATTTCTCCATCTTCTTTTAGAGTTGCTTCCTTTAAAACCCAGGGGCCAGCCCACTCAAGCACAGAAGACTCAGTTTCTATAGTAAAATGGGTTTCAAAAGAACATCACTTCAACAAATAATAACCATCTATCTCCTTACCTAACCTCTCCTGCTTTGTTTTTCTCCATACTATCCAACGCTGCCTATATTTATGTTTTTTATTATTTTTTGTGTCCCAATCAAAGCATAATTCTCAAAATGTTAAAAACACAATTCTCATTCACAAATGAACATGTCAAAGTTTTATTTAACATGATGACAAAGTGGGTTTGAAATAAAATATTATAAACCTGGGTTTTTTTTATTGTAATGAGCTTGTGAGAAAGAATGCTGAGATAATACTAAGTTAGATAAAAAAAAAAATTTTGTTAACATAGTAAAGGGCAATAGAACCAAATCCTGGTCTACATAGTTTAGAGTTGTTAATATCTGTAATGCTAATCAATTATGCAATAAAGTTCCATATCCCTAGATGATCCTAAGGTGGGCTTATTGGCATGATATTAAAAGGTCATGTAATCATTCCTTTTTTGCCTTAGCCAATTTGGTGATATATTTTTAATGTTCCTTTCCCAGCTCCCACTAAAAGTAAGCTACATGTGTACTGCCATTATGAATCAGCTGCTCAGGTAATAAAAATAACAACAGAAATTTTATGACATGGGGCGCCTGTGTGGCTCAGTCAGTTTAGTGACTGACTCTTCGTTTTGGCTCAGGTCATGACCTGAAAGTCATGAGATAGAGCTCCACTTTGGTTTCCATGCTCAGCAGGGAGTCTGCTTGAGATTCTCCCCTTTTCTTCCCTTATGCCCCCTCCCTATGTGTGCTCTTTCTCTCTCCAAAATAAACAAATCTTAAAAAAAAAAAAAGTTGCACATGATAATAGGTTGCTATGAATGTTTCTACCATTATTAATATTCAAGTAGGAAATATGAGGGCTTTCTGTCAGCAACTGTTGTAGACGGGATTCTAAATGCAGAGTGAGGCTGAAGATGTTTTCTAACGCACTTATCAACACTAAGAGTTTTGACTGTCAAGCTCTTTCAATAAATATTGAGAAAATCCAAAGAATATCACATATTTTCCTTGTCCTCAGGAAGTTTGCAATCATGTCGAGGTCTAGTGGACAAAAAGCAATAGGGAAAAAACACACTGTTGATGAGCTGCATTTAACTTATGTTAAATTTTCAGTAGGACAAGGAAGATAATGATGGTTAGTGTGGGCTTCCCCACACTAGTGTGGGCTTCCCTCACGGAAGAGGTAGAAATTGAGTTGGTCTAGAGGAATGGTTGGTGATATGGGCTGAGTTTTGTCCCCCTCAAATTTGTATATTGTAGTCCTAACCCCTAGTACCTCCAAATGTGACTGTATTTGGGTTTTTGTTTTTTTTTTAAGATTTTATTTATTTATTTGACAGACAGAGAGGCAGAGAGACAGGCAGAGAGAGAGGAAGGGAAGCAAGCTCCTGGCCAAGCAGAGAGCCCGATGCGGGGCTCGATCCCAGGCCCCTGACCTGAGCTGAAGGCAGAGGCTTTAACCCACTGAGCCACCCAGGCGCCCCATGTATTTGAAGAGAGGTTTTTTAAAAGAGGAAATTAAGTTAAAATGAGGTCAGTAGGAGAGGCCCTGACCGAACATGACTGGTGTCCTTATAAAGGAAAGATCATGTGAAGATCATGTGAAGACATAAAGAGAAGATGCCCATCTACAAGCCAAGGAGAGAGATCTCAGAAGAAACCCACCATGCCAGCATCTTGTTCTCTTTTAGTCTCCACAACTGGGGGAAAACAAATTTTTGCTGTTTAAACCACCCAGTCTAAGATACTTGGTTATGACAGCTCTAGCAAACTTATACAATAGGGTTGAAATCTGGAGAAAGATTAAAAAGAAAAAAAGAGAAATCTCGGGGAAAAAAGAATACAATAGAGAGGTCAAAATGAGGATAGATGTAGATGAAGAATTAAGTTTGGAAACAATGGTTTACATTAGTGAAAGTCACCTATAACTACCATTTTGATAAATAGGACTTCCTGGGGGTTTTTAGTATTGTGTCTTGAAAGACAAATAAGCCTCCCAATTTTTACATCTCTAACCAAAATTTGCTTTCTCAGAGATGTCTTCCGCCACCCTTTCCAAAACAGCGTCTTCTATCTAGAGTCATTTTTGAACCCTTCCCCCTGCTTTGTCTTCTTCACAGCACTCAAGTCTAAAATTGAAAAATTTATCTTTAACTTGTTTATTATTGCCTGTCTCCCCACACTGGAATGTGAGTTCAATAAGATCAAGGACCTCACCTAATTCACTCCTTTCTCTAGTACCCCTAACAGTAACAATTGATAGGCACTCCTTACATACCTACGCCTAATGAATGAATTGCTCTGAGAAATGCAAACAGGACAGAACTTTCTTTAAGAGGCATGGGAAAGCCAAGAAGACAATTCTGGTGAATATTGCAGGAGTAGGATTCTGTCTGACTGCCCCTTGCTTCAGGAGCGATAAATCTGAGGACGTGAGAAACTATAAATCCTGTGTGAAGGGCCGCCCAGCAACAGATGAGAGAAGCTTGTCCACAACACACACACACACACACACGCACGCACACACGCACATGTGCGGATATGCACACAGTGTTAGCACCATGTGAAAGGGAAAGTTGGACTTAGGACAAGAACTGAAGGCTTAAATACTTAAACATTCTTTTGCACAGCAAGCCAAAATCTCAAGGGGATAAATGTACAAATAAAATGCTGAGGAGCATCTAAAATAATGTATATCACATTATTCTGTTATATACATTACAGGTCACATGAGGAAACTGAAACTCTCTGCAGCCCTTTCCAAATATAGGGAACCATTTAGGGCTCTTCGAAATTATTAGGATTGGCGACACTGACACCAGAATGAATAACTGCCTTGGTTCAGCTGTTCTTTTTTGCCATTTTTAACAGTACATTTTAATGGCCATTACTGTTTTATTCATGTTAGGTTTATCATTACTGCAGTTAACCTCACATTTGTTTTGGCTAGTACCCTTCTTTGAAAGTCTTTGACATTTCAGTTGGTTTTGATTTGTCTTTTTGGTCACAATCCATTAATAATAACTTAAATTTGAATGGTGCTTTTCAGCTTACAAAAAAATTCATATTATCATTCGTGCCCTTGAACAGCTCTGTGGGAGAGGCCGAGATTATCATTTCTTTTTTTACAGTTGCTCTTCTATAGGGAAGGAAACTGAGGCTTAGTAAAGATAAGGGACTTGCCCAAAGTCATAGATACAGTGAATGGCAGCGCTACAACTCAGCTCCAGGTCTTTGGCTTCTTCTACATAATGACATGAAACCCATCACTGGTTGGGCTGACTGGCAAAGATCCACTGTCCACACACATTTTGTATGTTTATGTTCATGTGTAGTCAAGTGCGCACACGCACACACACACATGCGTGTTATAGAAATTTAAGAAAACAGTGACTAACTAGAACAGCGACTAGAAAACAAATCTAAGAAAACAGCATTATTGTGTCGTGCATCGCCAGAAAAAGGAAAAAGAGGCAAGAAAATCCATTACCACCATTTCTCCCAGCAGAAATTCCAAGGCTCCTTCCCCCCTGCCAGGTGTTTGTATAGCATTAAACAAATCTGATGTTCTTTTGAGTGATTTGGGGAGAACCACCACACCACTTTGACCAGCAAAAATATCCTCAGGGACAAGAGGCAAATTAGTAAGGATAAATCAAGTGGTAAATTCTAACCAGGGCCCCTATATAAATACTCAAGTTAAAATTGAACAAAGTTTATTTAAATGAAGAGCCAGAGAAATGGCAGATGGCAGACCAAAGGAGGTGGTTTCAGGAGAGAAAGGCCAAGCCTGCAAGAGGAAATAATTGTAGTAAAGTAGGATCCCACTGGGCCATTGGTATTTAACTGGTCTTCTTCCCAGGCATTTCACTTCCTTCCAGTTTTCCAATGTTTCATTAGATTGTCCTGGTTTAAAAATTATTAAGTATAATCCAACACATTCACGGAACTGATGGAAGGGTGAAGAGCCAAACATGCTAGTTTATTCTTAAAGACATCTCCACAAGTTCAGGGTTCAGTAATTAAATTCCATCATCCCCAAAGATAGAATTAAGTCCCAGCTTATACATCACCAAGTATTACCATATATTTCTGGTATGGATTAGCATGTTCAGCTCTCTAGTGACTGCCTTAGCCATTGAATTTTAAGGATGTTAGAGAACAACTGAATCTTATTTTTAACAAATAAGGAAGTTAGGGATCTGTTCAGATACATAAAACTGAGAAATAAGGTCTGAAGCTCCAGTCTTCTGAGTGGACAAAGAAAGGAACAGTGGCATGTATAGTATACTGTAATTTGTGTCCTAAAGGTGTGTGTAGTATATATGCATATTCTTAGAACATCTCCAGAAACATGAAGAAAATGGGAAAAGCTGTTGCTTCCAAGGGAAGGGATTTAAGCCACTAGAGGGAAGGGAGTGGGAAATTTACTTTTGTTGTGGATATCCCTTGCTACTCATTAATAGTTTATACATCTGTCATGCCTACTAAAAAAGTATAATCTCTGTGGGGGCAGGGCCCATTGACCATATTATATTCATCTTTGTAGTCCCTGGATGGGTCTAGCATTGTGTTTAGTAAGTAGTTAATAAATTTATCATTGAGTACTTACAGATGTTCTTCTTTTCCCATCTAAAGTAAAGCTGACTACTACCAACTATAAATCAATACTAATTTTGTAGCTCTTTCCAAATGGTTTACAATAATTAATCATTCTTAGACAGAAAATAACTGCTTTCTATCTCCTCCCATTTACCAACACATGTATTATTTTGAGCACATTTGAATCAAACAGTTCTTGACACTATTCTGATTTATGAAATGGAGAACATTTTATAAATCATTTTGCTGACAGATGTTTTGGGGGAAAATGACTAGTTAGTATACGGAGGAAAAATTTTAAAGCAGTGAATTTTGTGGTAGAGATTCCATTAAATATTTTCTTAGGTGCTTTTTATTAACCAATTCTTCTGTAGCCTGTTCACACTCCTGGCATTACTCTTGAATAGGATGTTGCAAAGTCAACACATATTTTCTAAGGAGTGGAAAACTATGATCCAGAATTAAGTAAGACAGAAGCAAAGAAAACAAACTCACAGAATGGAAATTAAAGTTATTTAGAGATAGGAGTTTATTCAAAGTTCTTACATTAAAAATTGTGAAAACCTTGCCATTTCTTTCTCCAGCATAATAATGACACTCCACTGAGGATTCAGATTTTCATCAAGACCTTTCAAAAGGTGTGGGGGGCACCTTACAATGCGCAGTACCCGGGAGAACAGACTTCAATATGTACCACACTTGCCCTCTAGTGGGCCTTTGTGGGCATTGCAGTTCCCTGGGCTTTGGGGTTTTCAGCCAGAGGTCTTTTGAGGTGTTTTTTTAATAAACATAAGCCCCAATAATATTTATTCCATTAACTGTTAAATTGCAAAGGATGCTGTTAAAGGGATTTTCCAGCTTATTCTCATGAGTGGCTAAACATCATTGTTTTATTTACACAACTAGTTTGCCTTGTAAACTCCTTTCATAAAAGTTTCTTTCGTAAAAGAAAAACTGCAGTGCACTCCAGGTCCAATTAGGCAAATTCCAAATTAACGACTTTATAGTATTTAAGTAGAACAAAATGGCATTCCATTATGTGCATAATTATGATTGTGATTTTTTAAATATTTTGGGACTGTCACATAAGTACCTTCCTTCCAATTCAGAAGACTTGTGCAGTTTTCATTATTGTTTGCTCACCATTTAACACTTACATTAATTTGTGATCACGCCAAAGCAAAGGGCAGATGAAAAATCTCAGCTTATCAATTACTGTTTCCACTTAGAATAGAATTTCCGCATGTTCTAACAAAGCCCAACTTACCACCAAGTTTGCTTTCTTTTGGCCAATGCAACCTAACCATTAGGAATAAATTTAGTGTAAATGTGTGACACTCAAAATAACAGTGATTTAAAGAAGATGATAAACCTTTAGCTCTTTATTGTGTAAACAAATTTCAAACATAAGAATTAATAGGGGCCTTCATGTTCAGCAAAGGCTGAGGTTTATTCTAGCTTGTTACTAAACCATGCTCGGTACATGAATTTCACTTCCTGGTCCATGGTTTCTGATCTGTTTCCAGGTAACATATCCATATATCAGCCAGCAGCAAGGAAGAGGAAAGACAGGGCCACTCTTCCTTAGGATTCTTCTTGGAGGTTGTACCCATTACAACTACATCCAATTGGACAGAATTTTGTCACATCACCACACCCGGCTAAAATGTCTTTATTCTGGGCTGCACTGTTCCAGCTAAAAATCAAGAGTTCCAACACTATGGAAGAAAGCAGAACTGATATCTGGGGACACACAGCAGTATTTTCCATAGTTTGTAATCCCACTGATTGCCTTCATTTGACAATGAATCTGTTTTTTGCATGTTTTCTAAAGAGGGGTAACACCGTTGTCCTTTTCGTTTGTCTTCCACAGGGGACGTTCTGATGATAAAGATTGTTTCCTTTTTCTCCCTCTTCTTTCTCTAAGTAAACTTGTCACTTGGCCTGCCAGTTTTCACCATGTTGGTGCATTCATTCCTTCCACAGGTGATGGCTGTACCATCTGGCCCTCTGCAGCTGCTGGGAGTGCTGCTTACCATTTCCCTGGGCTCCATCAGGCTCATTCAGGCTGGCGCTTACTATGGGATCAAGCCACTGCCACCACAAATTCCTCCTCAGATCCCACCACAAATTCCACAATACCAGCCTCTGGGCCAGCAAGTACCTCACATGCCTTTGGGCAAAGATGGCCTTAACATGGGCAAGGAGCTGCCCCACATGCAGTATGGCAAAGAGTATCCACATCTACCCCAATATATGAAGGAAATTCAGCCAGTGCCAAGAATGGGCAAGGAAGCAGCACCTAAGAAAGGCAAAGGTAACATCATATCCCTATCCTGTTAGGAAACACCAGTTTTCCAAAATCCGAAACTATAAGATCGGGGGAGAAGCTAAATTTTAGAAATTTTTATTTTGGAAAGTGTTACTGACATTCATTGTTTATGGTGCCCAAAACTCTATCCTTGAAAAATTCAAGACTGAAAAATACAAACAAAATTACTGTTTTATGTTGTGGTTTAGTATTTTAACAGCATTAAATGACACAAAACATATTTTTACTCCCTTATTCATTATCTATTCCAACATTTGGCAACTATTTAATGAGCATCTATTTTTGTGTCAGAAGCTGCTCCAGATGCTGGGGAATTAAAGCAGGCAGGGGTGGGGGCAGTGACAAGCCTACAGGAAGCTGCTGGAAGGTACAGAGAGCAGGAATGCTCTGGCCTCTTCCAAACTTTTCTCCCTGACCCTGAGGGAAACCAATCTGGATTCACTCCCTCTCACTGACACTCACCCAAAGAGGACACCTCTGCTTAAGACGGTTGAAACTAGAGGAGCGCCTGGGTGGCTCAGTGGGTTAAAGCCTCTGCCTTTGGCTCAGGTCATGATCTCAGGGTCCTGGGATCGAGCCCTGCATCGAGCCCTGCATCGAGCCCTGCATCGAGCCCTGCATCGAGCCCTGCATCGAGCCCTGCATCGAGCCCTGCATCGAGCCCTGCATCGATCTCTGCTCAGCAGGGAGCCTGCTTCCCCCCTCTCTCTGTTTACCTCTCTGCCTACTTGTGATCTCTCTGTCAAATAAGTAAATAAAATACTAAAAAAAAAAAAAAAGAAGAAGACGGTTGAAACTAGAGATGGACAGGTTATCAATGAAATTTTCTCAGCATCACGCATGATGCCCTTGAGTGAAAATCGCACATGACTCAGTGCAGCAAAATATTATCAGCAAGAATTAAAAAAAAAAAAAAAAAAGATGGACATTGGGTAGGGTATGTGCTATGGTGGGTGCTGTGAAGTGTTTCAATCTGGCGATTCACAGACTGTACCCCTGGGGCTAATAATACATTATATGTTTAAAAAAATTATAAAAAAAGAAAAAAGAAATCCATTATCTTAAAGAAACAGCTTTCAAATGCTTTTCTGTGGTTTTTAAAGAGCACAAGATTTGAAATAGGAATAACTTCTAGTTCTTAAGAACCAATAGCCTTAAAAGATTTCTAGGAAAGTTTACAGCATCATCTAGTGTACAAAGAAAAACTTGTGCTAGAATACCTTTTAAAAAGTATCTTTGAATACCATTAAAACTGCTTTTTCCCCAACAAGTACCTGGCTGACTTGTTTCTGCTTCAATTAAAACTCAAAATTAAAAAAAGTGACTAGTCAGTCTTCTTTAATGGGAGAGCAATGTTGTTAAGGACCTACTGTGTTAGGAATATATAAATATAAATATGTATATATGAATGAAAGCACTTTGTGAACCAGGTGCTGGATAAATGCCAGTGTTTTTAGGAGTGCTTTCATTAAGCTACTACACCTATTAATCAATAAACTGAGAGGAGACTATGAAGAGTAAGGACTGAATGTAGAGATGAAAATTTTTCCCACTGTCTTCTAGCCATATTCACTAGTTATTCAACACCTACAAAATGCTTATCACTGTGAGAGACACCTTCTTAAAACTTCATGAGGTTCATCTGGATTCCTAAGAAACTTACCATTTGTAGGAAAGGAATTGCATCAGCATAGCAATTCCCTTTGAGGAAGTAGAGGCCATTCCTACTGTTCCCTAAAAAGGCAGAAACTCTAGTTCTGGGGTACTAGTGGATTTGGTGTTAAGAGGCTTAGAGGCCAGAAATAAAAGACCTGGAAATAACATAATACTGTATGTAAACCATATTTCAATTTAAAACAAAAAATACCTCTCTGAAACTACTTGTCTGCGTCAGTAAAGTAAGATTTGCTGAGAAAATCAATGGCATAGGTAAGCAAAAATGCTAAGTAAATATTAAAGCATCATAAAAACTTTTGAGTTGCTACAGCTGGTCATTCAGGAAACCCTAGCTAAGAACAGAGTACATGCCAGGCACTGTGCTGGACACCCAGGATTCCTGATGAAGAAGACATGACTCTGCTCTAGATGCTCTTGATATCGTATTATGTCCCCCACACTGCTTAGAAATAACATGCCTTTATTGTACTAGACTATCTACTTAGCATAAATGAAGTATCCCCAATTTGCTTCTCTTCAGGAGCTGATATTCCACTTAGGGGATTATCTCAGCCATTTGCTTCCCTTCCTTTTTTGGGGGGCCTGCCTGACTTTTGGCACTTCTGTACTTATTCTGATCCTGTACCAGACTGCATCCGGAGAATTTGCTAAGAATATGAGTTCTACAGTCTATTTTGGTCCCTAACAGTAGCTCAGTGAGAAATGGAATGGTCAGGATTAAGAAGTGACCACAGGTTAACATAAAACTTTGAGACCGTAAATTTCATTTATGTTTCATTTCAGTAGCGTAGAACATCTGGAGTTGTGTTGCTCTGAAAGGCACAGTATAATCATCGTAACAGAGATTGAAAACAATTTGTGAAAGCATAACGTCTTTCACATCTATTATCTAATCTCGTAGTGGCACTGTATTGCATGTGGGGAGGAGCAGAGGAGAGGGAGAGAGAATCTCGAGCAGACTCCCTGCCATGTGTGGAGCCCTACATGGGGCTCGATCCCTCAACCCTGAGATTATGACCTGAGCTGAAATCAAGAAGCAGCCACTCGACCTACTGAGCCACCCAAGCACCTCACGTGGAAGATGTTATTAAACAATACACAAGATAAAATACGTCTATTCTTCCCTGAATTCACATGATAATTACTTTCTCTAAAGCATCATACTGTATTTCAACACAAAGGGAAATATTATTTAGCCACAAACTATTATATAAAAAAAATCAAGGACATGAAAAAGTATAGCGTTATGTAGATAAATAAAAAAGTAAAAATGGAGAATGACTCCATTGTTTAAAATACACACACACAGACACACACGCACATACACACCCACACCTAGAACACATGATATGGAAATACATATAAATATCAAGTGATTATAGGCAAATTTGATTTTTTTTAATTCCTTTTTCGATTTTCCAAAATCCCCATACTGAACACACCATAACAAAACTTGGAGTTTTGTACTTGGAAAAATGTTTCTTCATTATTTTTTAGCTTTTCTCCTTAACCAATGTTGATAAAAGCAGCTACAGATATCAGTTCTCAAACACTATTTCAAGCATAACAAAGCAATTATTAGCTTGATTGTTACTTTAAGTACTGATAGTCCTGGAAGACGAACGCATTATTCCTAGTGTTTCCTCTCGATAAGTAATAGACTAAGGTGTCAGAACTAAATAATGATCGTCATGACTTCCTTGAAGAAAAATAACTATTAATTTTTCTCTCTTTTTCCCCCTTCTCCCTCCTCCCTCTCCCACTCTCTCTCCCAGTAGAAATACCATTAGCCAGTTTACGAGGGGAGCAAGGTCCCCGTGGAGAACCTGGCCCAAGAGGACCACCTGGGCCCCCCGGCTTACCAGGTCATGGGATACCTGGAATCAAAGGAAAACCAGGGCCACAGGGATATCCAGGAATTGGAAAACCAGGTATGCCTGGAATGCCAGGAAAGCCAGGAGCCATGGGAATGCCTGGAGCAAAAGGTGAAATTGGACCCAAAGGGGAGATCGGGCCTATGGGGATCCCAGGGCCTCAAGGACCTCCAGGGCCTCATGGACTTCCTGGCATTGGAAAACCAGGTGGTCCAGGGTTACCAGGGCAACCAGGTGCAAAGGGAGAGCGAGGACCAAAAGGACCACCAGGACCTCCAGGCCTTCAGGGTCCTAAAGGGGAGAAGGGCTACGGGATGCCAGGTTTGCCAGGCTTAAAGGGTCCTCCAGGGATGCATGGCCCTCCTGGCCCTGTTGGACTTCCAGGAGTGGGCAAACCCGGAGTGACAGGCTTCCCTGGGCCCCAAGGCCCCCTGGGAAAGCCAGGTCCTCCGGGGGAACCTGGGCCCCAAGGCCCTGTTGGGGTCCCAGGAGTTCAAGGACCTCCTGGGATGCCTGGAGTTGGGAAACCAGGCCAGGATGGGATCCCTGGCCAGCCAGGATTTCCAGGTGGCAAAGGGGAGCAAGGACTGCCAGGGCTGCCAGGACCCCCAGGCCTTCCAGGAATTGGGAAACCAGGCTTCCCAGGACCCAAAGGAGACAAGGGCATAGGGGGTCTTCCTGGGGCTCTAGGACCAAGAGGGGAGAAAGGACCAGTAGGCGCCCCTGGAATGGGGGGTCCCCCAGGAGAGCCAGGCCTGCCTGGAATCCCAGGTCCTATGGGTCCTCCAGGTGCTATTGGTTTTCCCGGACCCAAAGGAGAAGGTGGCATTGTAGGGCCACAGGGGCCACCAGGTCCCAAGGGTGAGCCAGGGCTTCAGGGCTTCCCAGGAAAGCCAGGTTTCCTTGGTGAAGTAGGGCCCCCTGGCATGAGGGGTTTGCCAGGTCCCATAGGGCCCAAGGGGGAAGCTGGTCATAAAGGTTTACCAGGGCTCCCTGGTGCTCCAGGGCTGCTGGGACCAAAGGGAGAACCAGGAATCCCAGGAGACCAGGGTTTGCAGGGCCCTCCAGGTATCCCAGGGATCGCAGGCCCAAGTGGGCCCATTGGACCACCTGGAATGCCAGGCCCCAAAGGAGAACCCGGCATCCCAGGGCCCCCTGGGTTCCCTGGAGTAGGGAAGCCTGGAGTAGCAGGACTTCATGGGCCCCCGGGGAAGCCTGGTGCCCTTGGTCCTCAAGGCCAGCCGGGACTTCCAGGGCCCCCAGGCCCTCCAGGGCCCCCAGGGCCACCAGCTGTGATACCCCCTACACCACCACCCCATGGAGAGTATCTGCCCGATATGGGGCTGGGAATTGATGGAGTGAAACCCCCCCATGCCTATGGGGCTAAGAAAGGCAAGAATGGAGGGCCTGCCTACGAGATGCCTGCCTTTACAGCTGAGCTGACTGCGCCTTTCCCACCTGTGGGGGCCCCCGTGAAGTTTGACAAACTGCTCTATAATGGCAGACAGAACTACAACCCCCAGACGGGCATCTTTACCTGCGAGGTTCCTGGGGTCTACTACTTCGCCTACCACATTCACTGCAAGGGGGGCAACGTGTGGGTTGCTCTGTTCAAGAACAACGAGCCCATGATGTACACATATGATGAGTACAAAAAGGGCTTTCTGGACCAGGCGTCTGGGAGTGCGGTGCTGCTGCTCAGGCCGGGAGACCGAGTGTTCCTCCAAATGCCCTCAGAACAGGCTGCAGGACTGTATGCTGGGCAGTATGTCCATTCCTCCTTTTCAGGATATTTATTGTATCCCATGTAAAAAAAAAAAAAAAAAAAAGAAAGAAAGAAAAGAAAGATTTAAAGAAGAAGATGGCACACCAAAAAAATCCAAATGAAAAACATAATTGCTTCAAAACATTTATATAGTTGGAAAGTTATATTTAAGTGAAAATCTAAACCATCATGTACAAATAAAAACTAAGATGCATGTTGAATGCTCTGCATAGCAGCCTGTAATTAAAAATGATGGGATAGATTTATGTATCAAGTACTGACACTTGTGTTGTACCCACTGGAATCATATTAGCTGTTGTATTGTTATATGCTTCCATGATAACCTGCTTATTCAGATCAGTCAATATATTTCAGTATGGAAGATCATAGCTAATGAAAGTCACTTGCTCATATTGTTTAAAGATTTCTAAATATGGCTTAAGGAAATGTCCATGATAACAATTACCGTATTTATTTGCATAATTTCCTCTGTCTTTGGGCAGATGTTTTGCCAGGAAGGTGGGGGAGGATTCCTGTTGTGTGATAGCCTCATTGGGAGGGAGTCAGGGGAACAGAAGGTTTTTAGTCCAAGGGCTATTTCCCTCCTGTCAGAAGCGGTGTCTTTTATGGACACAAGTCCTCCTCAGAATTGTGTATCTCATGTCTCTAAAAGAACAAGTGAGCCAGTCGCCTCCGGTGTAATTTACTCAGTAAATTCTGTGTGCATCTCACTGGATGAGACATGTGAAGGACATAAGACAGTGCCCCAAAAGGAGCTAAAAAAAAAAAAAAACAAAAAAAAACAAAACACTTGGGAGACAGGAGCCATAATTAACTCACTTATTTCTCAAGGGTCTTTTTTGTTTTATTTTCTATAATTTTTTTCCTTCCTTTCATGTAATTCCCATGATGACTCAACTAATATAAACTTGTGGAAGTCATAAGAAAAAAATAATAACTTTCCAGTTTTGTGGAATGTTCATTATCAACATCAGTTTTTAATTGTGTTTACATAGGTATAAAAATCCCCTTCCTTTCCCTACCATTCAAATGACTACAATGAGGTTTCACCCGTGAAGGGGCTATTGCTATTTTTCAGTAGCGGTTGAATTTTGAAGAAATTTCCTGGTGTAATATGTATGCAAATTGGAATGTTGTCTCAGGTTCCAAACTCAATTTCCAAAGTCCAAGCCATTCTTTATTTGGGGAAAAAAAAAATTCAGAATTACATAGGAAAATAACTTTTTGAAAAAATAATTTCTTAAGTTTTAAATTTAAAAATGGATCTACTACTTCCGAGTGTAGGTACTAAAATTGTAGGAAAAGAATTGCTTCTTTACAAGCAAACTGTAGAAGAGCTATGTGAAATGTCAAAGGGCAATAAGAGCCTGTGCTTCTTCGATCACCTCATACTCAGCACAAGTCAAGAGTCAATACAAGTTTAAAGAGAAAAATGAGTATATTTCTTTCTAGGTTTTCACTTAAGTACATACTAACCATAGCAGGCATTCAAATCTGGTTTCAAAACATAGGCAAACTATTTCAGTCAGCTATGAGTCTGCTGCTGATACTATAAGCAACAGGGGGAAATGATATGGGGCTGTGGTGGTAGAATCTTGTATCTGTTTCTCAAAATTAAGAGTGAGAAGTTGAGGGGAAAGATACGATGGAAAAATACACAAATAAATACGGTATAAACACACATGGAAATGTGTCTCTGTCAAATCTGAATAACTTTAACCATCAAGAAAATTCTTGTTAACCTAATAAGTGTCTTTCCCTTATATGGTATACGAGCACCATTTCTTCTCAAATTCTTAAGAAGAGAAATGAGTTCATTACCAGAGGGTTTCTTATTCACTGCTAATTATATGACAAACTTTTTTCATCAAAAGATATCTGATCCAACCTTCATTTTCAAAACAGACAGCGTCTATGTGGTCAAATATCCTTCAAGTTGGTCTTGAGGATGCTGGTTTTGGACTGATGACTATGGGGGGCAACAGGGATCCATTGGGCTCCTTCTGCTGTATAGCTGCATTGAAACGGCTTGGAAACAAGTCTGATCAGCTGATCCGTAAATCTGTATTTATCTGTACATGTACGGGCTTTTTATTTCCACCAAGTAAGAGATACAGTACCTCTTTAGTTAAGATCAAATTTCTTTTTAGAATACCTTCCAACTTATTTATTGGTTGTTACTCGATTGCATATATATATATATATATATATATATATATAAACTGTGCGTGAGTGTGTTAATTATCAGGCATATGCTTCTAACTTTTAGATAGGGGAGGAGCAAAATCTATGCCAGATACTGTGTATTCTATAATGGTGCTAATCTCAGAGCTAAATGAATTACTCCATTTAATTAAAAAAAAGAGTTTTAAATAATTATCTATGTGTCTGTGTTTCCCTTTTAAGTGTTGCACATTATGCTAACACGTTAGTGTAAAAGTAGATGAAACCACATGTTCAAAAGTCCAGGGACAGTGCTATAATCCCTATTTAATTCAAAACCAACTAGAACTTTTCCATGTGAAATGGACCAAACTGGCATTATGTTATTTAAACACAGAGTTTTAATGCAGTATGACATCCCACAGAGGAAAAGAATGTCTGTAGTGGGTGACTGTTCTCAAATATTTTACAGAACACCATGAAAGGTGACAGACTGGTGACTTTTTTGAGTTTCCATGATTAGATTTGAGACTTGTCAATAGCAAATCATTTTTGTATTTAAATTTTTGTACTGATTTGAAAAAAAGACTTATTAAATATCTTTAAAAGTATGTTTCTCATCTTGTTCATATCACTAAGCGGACACTGAACCTCGTACTTTTTTTTAATCCCCTGGTGTACTAAAGAGCTGCTGAAACAGAGACCAAAAACAATCACAGCTTAAACAGGACAGTTATTCCTCTTTGACATAATAGCTCCGAGCATCAGCAGTCCAGGGCTCATGCAGTAGTACCTTGCTGCTTTTCTGCCCCAAAGGTGTTGCCCTCATCCCCAAAGTCCAGGACAGCTAACCATCACAGCCACATTCCAGCCATTGGGAAAGTGAAAAAATCAGGAAGGGGAGGGCATGCTCCCTAATTAAAGAACTCAAGTCAGTAGCTGCTTACAGTACTCCCTCCCACATTCTATTGCACTGAATTTAGTCACACTGCCCAAAGCTGCCAAGAAACTGAAAAAAGTGAGGGAATTTGAATAATTATTCAGGGTAACAACATGCCCAGCTGAAATTCAGGGTTCCCTTAACATGGAAGATGGGAGAATAGTAAAAGAAGTGCCACAAACCTCTCTTCCTCCAGAAGAAACCAATCTTCAAATACTCTATTCTATTTTAGTTGGCCGCAGTAGAGCCAACTATTCTGAGGGGAGAGAGCGGGCAGACCTGCTTCAAGAACCTAAGAGTCTTAAAAAACATCACTGATAAGGAAAGAATTCTGCTGTGATGACTCATCAAGCTCAAGATGATTGTAACAATGTCTAGAATATTATAAAAGGATTATTCAAACCATTCCATAAGCAATTATCACGTCTGTGGCTGATTAACTCACTTGCTTAAACCATCAATGTGGAAGCTTAAGATCACAGCTTCCATTCCCATTTGGCCCAGTTAGTTCTCTTTCATTCCACAGCTAAAGACTCTTTCATAACACGGATCAATCATCTTGTATGCGCATAGTGTTGTCACAAAAGTAAACAGAAGGATTGATACAGGAGACACAGGCAGGGAAGAATAAACAGTTGGAATTCAGAGTGCTAGACGAGCAGAGCAAATCCATCATCACAATGGCACTGAGGCATTCTTTTATGTTAAAAGAAAATGCAAAGTACATCCTACTTTGCACTCTACCACTAGGCAATGTGAAGGATACAAAAGCAACAGAAAACAAACAAACAAAACAAACAAACAAAAAACCATCCTTAAAACAAACAAACAAAAAACTGTCTTCTGGGGGCGCCTGGGTGGCTCAGTGGATTAAGCCGCTGCCTTCGGCTCAGGTCATGATCTCAGGGTTCTGGGATCGAGCCCCGCATCGGGCTCTCTGCTCTGCAGGGAGCCTGTTTCCTCCTCTCTCTCTCTGCCTGCCTCTCTGCCTACTTGTGATCTCTCTCTCTGTCAAATAAATAAATAAAATCTTAAAAAAAAAAAAAAAACTGTCTTCTGTTTGGAGGAAATTGAGATTTTTGTTAAATAAGAAATTAACTTCCAGGTGACTGTAAGGTGGTGTGGTGCTGATTGGATGCACTCTAGACTGGATGCAGGCTGATGTTGAAAGTGAAAGACCATTTCATGCTGACATGTCTCCTCCATAAATCCTCCTCATCCCTCATAACACAGCTCAAGCATCACTTCCTCTTCCCTCCTGCTCAGTGTTAGTCGTCTTCTCCCCTGTGACCATGCTGCCCTGTACAGTCTTCTGTCCCTTCACTCTTCCTGCCTTGTAACTGACCTATTTCTTTTGCCCATATTTGACAGAGCATATTGTCCTTGAGAGCAGGGACCTTCTTTCATCATTCATTCATGGCCCATACAGAGTGCTCGTCCAGTACCAAGTGGGAAGGAAGAATGAAAAACGAATCTCTCGGGCACCTGGGTGGCTCAGTGGGTTAAAGCCTCTGCCTTCGGCTCAGGTCATGATCCCAGAACCTGGGATTGAGCCCCACATAGGGATCTCTGCTCAGCAGGGAGCCTGCTTCCTCCTCTCTCTCTGCCTGCCTCTCTGCCTACTTGTGATCTCTATCTGTCAAATGGATAAATAAAATCTTTTTTTTTTTTTTTGACTCTGGGTTTTTTTTTTTTATTTTTATTTATTTTTTTTTTGGATAAATAAAATCTTTAAAAAAAAAAAGAATCTCTCAAGGCTGCTGTGTGTGGGAGGCAGTGCTAAAGTTGATATGAGTTGCAACTGAACCCAGTTCTGGGATTCTAAGATTATACAGATTATATATTCCAAGTTATTTAGAAATTCAACTGGAGTGAAACCTAATAACAGATAGGCTTTTGGAAATGATTTTTAAAGAAATCATTTTTAATTTGATGGAATTCGAACAGCAAAGAGCATCACAAGAGGAATAGGCTCTCCTCCTCTAATAGAGAGGAGGAAACTGGTTGTTTGTTTGTTTGTTTGTTTGTTTTAATTTAAATTCAATTAGCCAACATACAGTACATCATCAGTTTCAGATGTAGAGAGGAAACTGGTATTTTGTGAGCATGTATGTATGTGTGTATTTTCTGGGATAGGTGGGGGACAAGACCAGCTGGGATAATGGATATGGCCTGAGTAGATCAGAGAATCTATTCAAGGACTAGTAGAGGAAATGAAGTGAATAAGCAAAGAAAGGTCAAATGATACAGGGCTTTACATATAGGGAAGAGGCATTTATATTTTACCTAATATGCCCTAAGAAGACATCCCTTAAATGGGAAAATGGTATGAAAGTAAGTATTTTAGAAAAGCTACTTTGATGATTCTATGAAGAAGGTGAATTACAAGTGGTAAAACCAATGAGGAGATCAGATCAGCTTCAATTCAGAAATGCGATAATGGCTTGACAGCAAAAAGTCCTAAATAAGTCTCATGAGTAAAGCTCACGTATCAGGTCAGGTGTCAGGGTTTAAGGACTATAAAACAATGGAGTTATTTCAAGGGGAAGGAAATGGAATAAAGAAGAATGGAAAACTAAAGAGACAGTTCAAAGACTGAGCTGACCTTGGGATCAATCCCAGGATGGCCTTAGGAGGGAGAAGAAAGCTTGGCCCAAAAGGTGATTTCTTCTGACTGATACACCTGGAAGACTGGGATGCTACCCTGGACAAAAATTGGTGATCCACCAGCACCGCCTGCTCCAAGCAGGGAAATGAGAAGATGCTCAGCTTATTTATAGACTTATAGGACTTCCCGGTTAGTGGGAGTAAGATGCCTGTGTTCCACAAGTGCATTGTGGCAGGGAGATGAAAGGTGGATCCACGAGCTTAGGAAGAGACATGGTGGCCTACCACAATAAGGGAGAAAAAGACCAGCTTGAAATTAGTAGCAACATTTGCATACAAAAATCATCAAATTGCTTCCTCCTTTTCTTACTGCAAGAATTTATTTAACAAATCCTTCATAATAGATAACAGCAAATATAGATATCATCCCAATCCATATGGAATTACAATGAATTCTAAGTATACAGGGCCAACAAAGAATCCAAATCAATCATGATTCACTACATTTCAGAAAAGCTTTCTCCTTAATGGTCTTTGTGATTCTAAAAACACAAATGTTCATGTCTTTCTCTATCATGAAGAAGAAAAATATCTATGGAGTAAGACTTGAGGTTATTTTTCTTTTAGCAAACAGTTACACAGAATTTCTGATGCTTTCTTTCATTTTCAAAACCAATATTTAGGTCAGGATAAATTTTATCTTCAAACAAGTTATTTTTTTATGATATCAAAAAGCTCTTTTTGGGCACCTGGGTGGCTCAGTGGGTTAAGTCTCTGCCTTTGACTCAGGTCATGATCTCAGAGTCCTGGGATGGAGTCCCACATCGGGCTCTCTGCTCCGTGGACAGCCTACTTCCTCCTCTCTCTCTCTGCCTGCCTGACTACTTGTGATCTCTCTGTCAAATAAATAAATAAAATCCTTAAAAAAAAAAAAAAGCTCTTATTGATTTTTATTAACAGAAAAATATTTTTTTGCCAATTCCTGGAGATAAGTGTAATGGAATTTAAATCAAAAGTGGGGCACATCATTCCATTTTAATAAGGTATTCAGAAGTTTCTCATCTGTGTTACTGAAACACGGGACTATCTAATCAAATTTTCCTTTAACGCATCCAGAACCATTCCAGAGATTTTTTTTTTCTTTACTATCTTACTGCAAGTAAAAATAGATTTTTATTAAAATCAAAAGCTCTTCTAAATTAAAGTTTATGAATCCTGTGGAAACTCACATTTCACATGCCTTGTTAAAACTAAGACCTAAAAGTTAATTTTGTAACGAGCATGGCCAAGTCACTTTTCATCTAACAAGTGACTGGCTGGCAGCAGTGTTCACATTTGCTCTTTACTCATGAGATGAGAGACACAATGGGGGAAAGCTGATGGAACATTTACCAGTCTCCAATGGTCTACTATTAATAATAGTCGCCTTTCCCCATCAAAATGAAGCTGTCCTCATCATTTGCTCTACCAAACTGGAGCCATCAATACAGAACTTGTTAGGAAAGGGCTCTGAAGTCAGACTCAAAGGAAAAAAATCTCAACTCTTCTATTTACCAGCTGGTCACCTTGAGTCAAGTATTTAACCTCTTTAATTTTAGCTTTTGTGCCTATAAAATACTATAAAATAGTAAGTAATAATAGTAACTATATTCTACAACAGTTGGGAGAGTGGATGAAGCAGTAGGGTGTGCTAGAGAGGGGTAACAATTGTTACTATTGACTGAGTGCCAACCATGTACCAGAAACTGTCTGAAGTGTTTTTATGTATTAACCTAGTTACTCCTTATAGTAATCTATCATTAGCTTCATTTTATAGGTAAATAAAATGTGCCATAGTAACTTGTCTAAGATCTAATAAATGGCAATGCCAGGATTTTAACTCAAGCTTCTGGCTTCATAGTCCACATTCTGAGATATTACACCTTATTGCCTCAAGGCAGAAGATTTTATCTTGTTCTCCCCTATCCAAGCAACTACCACTGAGGGCTCAGGATACTAGCTTGCCTCAAAAAAGAGAGAGAGATAACCAAGTTCTCAGTTATTTTTTGGGTACTGTCACTACCAAAGGCAATAGAAACAGCTGGCTACAGAGGACTATATTGACAGGTTCTAGCAAATCTATCTCTTAGGAGATAAGAGGGCAGATATATGTGGCTTTAAAAACTAAAAGGACCACCTCACACCCATTAGGGTGGCAACCAGTGTGTGTGTGGGGGGGGGGGGGAAGCAGGCAATATGCGTCAGCGAGGATGTGAGAAAAATTGGAGCCCCTGTGCACTGTTGATGAGAATGTAAAATAGGGCAATCACTGTGAAAAACAGTGTGGTGGTTCCTCAAAAAATAAAGAGTAAAATCACCATATGATCCAGCATTTCCACTTCTGGGTATATGCCCAAAAGAATTGGAAGCAAGGATTCACACAGATATTTGTCCATCCATGTTCACAGCAACTTTATTCACAATACCTAAAAGATGGAAACAACCCAAATGTCCACTGCTGGATGAATGGATAAATAAAATGTGGTATACATATACAACTGACTATTGTTTAGTCTTTAAAAAACAAACAAACAAACAAAACAAAACAAACCCAAAATTGTGACACATGCCACAACATGGATTAACCCAGAGGGCATTATATTAAGAGAAATAAGCCAAGCACAGAAGGACAAATGTTGTATGATTTCACTTATATAAGGTATCTAGTCATATTCATAGACAGAATACAGAAGGATGGCTGTCCTGAGCTGAAGAAGGTGGTAATATCAAATTATTGCTTAATGGATACAGAGATTCAATTTTTTTTTTTAAGATTTTATTTATTTATGACAGAGAGAGATAGCAAGAGAGGGAACACAAGCAGGGGGAGCTGGAGAGGGAGAAGCAGGGCTGAGCAAGGGGCCAGATTTGGGGCTCAACCCCAGGACGCTGGGATCATGACCCCAGCTAAAGGCAGATGCCCAACAACTGAGCCCCCCAGGCATCTCCAGAGATTCAATTCTGCAAGAAAAAAAGAGTTCTGGTCATCAATGGTGGGGACAGTTGCATAAAATTGTCAATGTTAAAAACTGTCACATTAAAAAAATGGCTAAGATGGTAAACATGATGTTATGTTCACTTTACCACAAATTTTAAAAGTAGTTAAAAAAAAAAAGTAGGAGGAAAACCGCCTATTAATAGGATAGAAGAGAACTGGAAATGACCTCCAGCTGCCTCCCTTACCTCCAAGTTTCCCCACAATGTTCACCAAGTGGGTAAGGAGTCTAAGCATGGTGGTCCAGAAGCTGCAAGTCCCAGCCTCGGCCAGGCAAGCTCTGCAGACCTCTGTGGGGACTGCCATTTAACTGCCCCTTCTCTACTTCAGCAAATATTACCTTGTGGGAATTAAGACCTGGCTGCCAGACAGTCCACCTTCATCCAGTAGCTCCAGAGTACAAATTAGACTTAAAGTTCCTTTCTTCTTCATGAATAAATGTGCATGACAATTTTAGGGTTCCAAAGGTGAAGTTAAAAATAGGGGTTTTCTTCTTATAAATGAAGGGATCTTTATAGAACCCATACATACTTAAGTTATGAAAGAAACAAAACTAAATTTTACTTCAGCCACCTGGCCTCACCAAGCCTGTGGCAAGAAAGGGAACATTCACTGGCACTCTAGGCACATACCCTGTCCAGGTTAGAAGGAAGCAGAAACTGACGCAGCAAGAACTAACAAGTGTTGGAGAGGTCATGGAGAAAGGGGAACCCTCTCAGAGTGTTGGTGGGACTGCAAGTTGGTGCAGCCACTTTGGAGAACAGTGTGGAGGTTCCTCAAAAAATTAAAAATAGAGCTACCCTATGGCCCAGCAATTGCATTACTGGATATTTACTCCAAAGATACAGATGTAGTGAAAAGAAGGGCCATATGCATCCTAATGTTCATAGCAGCAATGTCCACAATAGCCAAACTGCAGTAAGAGCCAAGATGAGATGCCCTTCGACAGACGAATAGATAAAGAAGATGTGGTCCATATATACAATGGAATATTTCAGCCACCAGAAGGGATGAATACCCAAATTTTGCATCAACATGGATGGGACTGGAGAAGATTATAATGAGTGAAATGTGTCAAGCAGAGAAAGTCAATCATCGTATGCTTTCACTTATTTGTGGAACATAAGGAATAGCATGAAGGACATTAGGAGAAGGAAGGGAAAAACGAAGGGGGTCTATCAGAGAGGGAGATGAACCATGAGAGACTATGGACTCCAGGAAACAAACTGAGGGTTTTAAGAGGGAAGAAGGGTGGGGGGATGGGTGAGCCCAGTGATGGGTATTAAGGAGGGCATGTATTGCATTGAGCAGTGGGTGCTACATGCAAACAATGAATCATTGAACACAATATCAAAAACTAATGATGTACTGTACGGTGACTAACATAATAAAAAAATAAAAATAAAAATAAAATTAAATAGGAATAGGTAGGTCCCCAAAGAACAACATCTCCCTCTCACGGTGCAAGGAGAAACAGCAGTTCCACTCGGAGGTTTTTTCCAACCATGAATTCAGTGGGTCAGGAATTTTGTAGATGACATAGTGGGGATGGCTTCTCTGCTCTGTAATGTCTAGGACTACAACACAGGGTGAATCAATGGCTGGGTCTTAGAATCACCAAGAGGTATCTTCATTTACAGGTCTGGCTGTTGATGCTGATTGTCCAGAGACCTCAGCTGAGCTGTAGGCAAGAACACCTACATATGTTATTTCCATGTTGTTTCTCTGTGCAGGCTACTTTGGGCTTTCTGATAGCATGACACCTGGGTTCCACATGAACATCTCAAGGTAGGAGTGTCAAAGTCAAACTGTAAGGAAAGGATGACAGATGGGAAATATTGGTGGCTATCTCTAGAAAATACAATATGCCATATGCCCACCTGGTTGCTTAGTGTCTTGTCTGTGATAGATACTTTCTGGTGGACTAGACATAGGACACAAAAATCCACACACTTTTGCCTACTCCCTTAGGTACCTCCACATACCTCTTCCCATATCTCTTTGCTATTGAACTTCAAATACTGTATCTTACAGGCCCTTGACCCACTCAACCACACCATTCACTAATGCTCAGGACTGTTTATTCTGATCTCAGACTCCTTCTCTTGCCATTCAGAGGAGATGGTTCAATGTACGTCTTGAAGTTCTGCCCATTGTCCTCCTCATCACTGTCCTTTATGGTCCCTTCCCAAGTGGGATGGTAGTATAGTAGCAGCTCTATCACCTACCATTGTCAGTTCTACCAACATACCAAGCTTGAACCAGTCTTAAGAATCTTCCTCTATCATCAGCTGGTCATAGGGAACACCCCATGAGGCCACAGGTGTGAGCCGAGGAATACAAGAGACATGGTGACCTGAACCAATTGTTTATCTTATTTATGACTTCTGGGCCTGCTTAGATGTACCTCATATAAACCATTTCTATTGTTCAGGAGCTGTTGATGTGTGTACCCAACCTTACCAAACCCAGATCTTGAAGGGGCAGCTCTGTTTATATAATCATTTGATGTTCCATTGTCAAATGCTCAGTTTCTACTACAGCTAAGTATCATGCTAGTGGTTGCATTTTGAATAGCTGAGCTGTAGAAGGCATGGCCTTACTCTAGAACCCTAGGAGTTTGTGCTATGATTCTTCATTTAGGTCCAGCCAGATTCCCTACAGCATCACTTGCACCTACGGGTTGCCACATCATTATGAACTGAATGCAAGAGCAGCTTGTATTACAACCTGGAAGTGGTGCCGGGCCCTCTTTTCTCAAAACTGATAGCCTCGGGGCACCTCGGTGGCTCAGTGGGTTAAACAACAGTCTTCAGCATGGGTCATAACAGGGTCCTGGGATTGAGTCCCGCATCAGGCTCCCGGCTCGGTGGGGGGTCTGCTTCTTCTACCCCTGCTCGTGATCTCTCTCTCTCAAATAAATAATATCTTAAAAACAAACAAACAAAAAAAAAACTGGTAGCCTTTTGAGTCACCTAACTTAACTAGCATCTGATAAATGCCCTTTTTTTCTTTTTTTTAAAGCATTTTTAAAATTGTTATTTATTTAAAGATTTTATTTACCTATTTGACACAGAGAGAGAGCATGCATAAGCAGGGAGAGCAGTAGACAGAGGGAGAAGGAGAAGCAGGCCCACCGCTAAGCAGAGCTTTCCCCATGTGGGTCTAGATCACAGGACCCTGGGATCATAACCTGAATGGACAGCAGACGCCCAGCCAACTGAGCTCCCCAGGCACCCCTTAAAGCATTTTTTAAAAGATTTATTTATTTGAGAGAAAGAGAGACAGGGGTTCATGACCTCAGAATCCTGGGATTGAGCCCCTTGTCAGGGTCTCTGCTCAGCAGGGAGTCTGTTTCTCCTTCTGTGCTTTCTCTCTCCCCCTCTTTCTCTCTCATAAATAAATAAATAAATATATACATACATACATACAAGAAAAAAATAAAGGATAGAGAACCTGGAACAGTTACCTACTAATGCCTATTCCCGTTTGGTTTAGAGTTGCCCTTGGGAGCATGACTTCTTTAAATCTTGGGCTCAACAAGCTTCCATGGTGCCAGAGAAGCAGACAGTAGGGATGTTCAGGGAAGGCAGCTGTCAGCATGATGAAAATGGTCTACCATAGCTGCAAGGAAGCTTAGACACAGACCAAGGGAAAATAGAGCAGGGTATTCACAGTATTGCTTCAAATTCTCTGTCCCCAGTTCCTGGCACTGAGCTCCTAAAACTGTACAAATTTCCTAAGTGATAAAGGCACGAGGATCATCTTCTGTTCTAATATTTGGGTTTTGACCATGGTTCCTGACATAGAACTCCTAAATTCCTTGGAGTTTCCTGCATGATAAGAAAGTCATTTTTTTCTAATAAAATACCACTTGTTGGCTCTTAGAAGGGGCTGGTCATCAGAAAGACCACGTCATAATTTGAAGTTTGGAAACTTCAGTCCCACTCCCCATCTTCCAGGAAGGGGAAAGGAGCTGGAGATTAAGTTAATGATGAGTCATGCCTACATGATGAAGCCTTCATAAAAATCCCAAAAGTTGTGGTATTCAGAGAGCTTCCAGGTTGGTGAACACATCCAACTCCATAGAGACAGAACCTCTTGTGCTTGGGACCATTCTGGACCTTATGCATACCTTCATCTTTCTGTTCATCTGTATCCTTCATATAAAAAACTGATATACATAAGTATTTGTCTCAGTGCTATGAGCTATTCAAGCAAATGATCAAATCCAGCAAGGGGGTCATGGTAACCTCTGATTATAGCCAGTAGGACAGAAATACAGGTGACAACCTGAAACCTAAGACTGGCATCTGAGGTGGAAGGTGGGCAGTGTTACAGGACTAAGCTCTTACCCTCTGAGGGTTGTGCTAACATTAAAGCATTTTTTTTGCTTAAAAAATGCAACATTGCTATCTCACATTGCTAACTCCAGTTGGCATCAGAACTGAACTGAATTATAGGACATCCAGCTGGTGTGGTGTCACAGAGAATTGCTTGATCTATGGAAACCCCACACATCCGGTGTCAGAAGCATGGTCAATGTGGTATTAGTGTGAGAGCAAAGGAGAAATACAGGAGCGGTTTTCCCAGAATATATATGATCTATTCTAAATCTAAGGAGTTTAGCATGGCATATTGTTATAACTGAAGAGATAGTGAACTGGGAATTTCAGTCTGAAAGTAAATACAAAGATACAAAGGTATGGAAAATAATGAAAAGGCTGAAGAAAATGTGACATCAGAATAAAGACAGACACTGAGCAGTGGAGCAGAACATGAGGTCCTAAAACTGCCCCCTAAACAGATGATCAGCTGGGTTTATGATAGAGTTATCACTGCCGATTACTGGAGAAAAGAAAGACTGTTTAAATGAATGGTGCTGGGACTAGTGCTTGTCCAAGAGGAAAAGTGAAATTGCATTCAATCCTAACACCATATACATAAACCAAATTTAGATGGACTCATGTTATAAAATAAATAAATCCCAAGAGAACCCTTGATTTCACATAGATGTAAAAGATGGTGGAGATGGGAAGGGGAGAGAGGGTGTTTCAGTGGTTATTTATTGTGGACAAAATCACTATAAAGGTTCATTAGATAAATCAAGAAAAACACATTAGCAGAAAGATATCATGGCAACCCACCTGATTCATTTATTCTCTGTCATTTTTGCCATTAAAATGCCATTGAATGCCAGAGTGCTCTCATTCCCCTAACTGGCAGTGCATCAGATCTCCAGAGCATTCTTGAATTCTCAGGCCCCATCTCGGACCTACTCAATCAGAACCCCTGGGAGGCGGTACCCAGGAGTTTGTATTTGTAATAAATCTTAGCAGAAAATTCCACTACACGGCCAGAACTGGGAACCACAATCCTGTATCATTATTAGGTCTCAGAATTCATTGAGAAAATAGAAGCTACAAGACAGGAATGCCATCAAATCTCATTTAATGAAGTGGCCCTGCTCCTGTGAGATTGCCTGTCCCCACTGGCTTTGGATATCTAAGTGTTCCTCTCTGTGAGAACCTGACCCCTATAATTCTCCCCTCTCTTCCTTAACTCTTAGCGGCACACTCTTGTTTGGGGACCACTCTTGTTCCTTGCTTCCATGATATCACATTTGCCTGGCTCTGCTCTTCCCTCTCTAGCCATTCTCCCCTGGGCTCTTTGGTCTCTCCTCCTCCACCTGATATCTGAATAGTGAAGGTGCAGCATCTTAGTCATTTCAGACTGCCAAACACATTACCACAGACTGGGTAGTTATACAACAAACAAGCTTCTTTGGAGGCTGGAAGTCCAAATTCGTGGTGCTGGCATGGTCAGGCTCTTGGTGAGGGCCCTCCCCCTCCAAATACCATCATACTGGGATTACGATTTCAGCATATGAATTTGGAAGTGGAGTGGGAGATGGGATACAGTCTGTCCACTGCAGCTGGGAATCATTTCCTCTTCTCCACATTGTCTAAGCAATTTCATCCAGTCTCTTTCCTTCTATTTTCACCATCATACTCCAAACAATGGCTATCTTAACTTGGGTGACTGCCACAGTCTCCAGACTGTCCCTGCTCCTACTGCACTCTAGCCAGCTTTGAAAAATTCAAGCAGATCTTCTGGCCTAAAAATCTCTCATGTTCTCCCACTTGAAATCCTTACCATGCCGAAGAAGTCCTCCGGGTCTGGCCCTGCCTGTCTTTCCATCCTCCTCTCTTGCCATGCTCCTCTCCTAACTCTCCCACCCAGGTCACAAGTGCTGCTTATTTCTTTTATAGCACTTTTATCATCCGAAATTATCTACTGACTTGTCATCTGATTCTACCTCGTCTAAGATCAAACTCATCATTTCACCCCCAAACTATTCCCTCATTTTTGTTTTGCTAGTTTCATCAAAGATGATATCATATTTCACTTTTTAGGACTTGAAACTATTTTTTTGTCCTCTTTTCCTCACCATTTTATTTCCAAACCATTTTCACAAATTGACAGTGATGTTCCTCACTACAGTTCTTCTTTCTCTTCTATACTATTTTTTTCCTAGTCCATTGGATATGGGTCATTTTGGGGTCACAGATCACTTTGAGTTATGAAAGCCATGGGCAGATGGGAAGCCACCTACTGGATGGGTGACTAGAGCCAAATTACTTAATTCCCCAGCTTTAGTTTCACCATCTATAAAATAGAGAAACTAACAGTACAAACGTGAAGCAGATGTTTTCATTCCCCTCAGCCCACTCTGAAATCAGTCCAGCGATGGAGAAAAGTTCTGGGTAGCTGCCAGCATTCCACCTCAAGCATGCTGAGTTATAGAACTCTGCTCTTCTGCCTCAGGGCTTTCTCCAGTGGCAGCATAGCCTGAGAATATCAGGAAATTCAAATTCCTGGGGACAACCCTCAACCAATAGTGAACGGCAGTCAGTGGATATACTATTCTTTTTTTTTTTTAATGATTTTATTAATTTATTTTACAGAAAGAGAAAGCACAAGTAGTGGGACTAGCAGAGGAGAGGGCGAAGCAGGCTCTCTTGCTGAGCAGTGTGCCTGATGCAGGGCTCCATCCCAGGACCCTGGGATCATGACCTGAGCCAAAGGCAGCCACTTAACCGACTGAGCCACTCAGGCACCCTGGATATCCTGTTCCTGCGGATAACTCCGAGGCAGTCTACATTGTTTCTCAGAGGGTCCCTTACAGAATAAAGAGCCAGTTATATAACCAATTTACTATTCATCCTTCCTTCCTTATCTCACTCTCCCTGTCTTTATTTCTGCTCCCTCCCCAAATCAGATCAAATCCCAAATAAACTATTTGTATCCATGCTCTGCTTTTAGGGGAACCTAAACTATGGCAGTAAACCTATCAGTTAGGATCCAAGCAGGGAAAAAAATGCATCCTTTAAGTTGCACAAATAAAAAAAATTAGTAAAGGGAGCATTTATGCAGATGAGGTAGGGTTAGGAAAACGAAGGATGGTATAAACCCCAAGGGCTAGTAACAGTGGAGAGCCATTATTACCCCTAAGTCTGAGAGAGACTTGGCCTCCAGTGGAGGGATGAGGGCAAGGATGAGTGTAAAGCAAGCAGGTACATCCAGCAGAACCCTTAGGAGGCACTCACTTTCAGGTTCATCCAAGTGCCAGCCAGAGAGTGAGTGTCTCTTTAAATTTTGTATCCTAGACCTCTGCTTGTGACAGCCTAGTCCCAGCCTGGAAAAGATAACAATACAGGTAGTCATTTTTCTCTCATCCTTTGATTTCTTACTGATGTCTCCAACTTGCTGAACCCAAATCTGAAATCAGGGCTTAAGGAGATTTACATTAGCCTTCTAAGTGACAGAAGGGTAGAGAATGGTAAATGGAAAATACAGATCCAGAAGAGTAGCTCATGGAACTATGACAATTAGATGAATTAAGACATAAAGTGCTTAGAAAGGTACCTGAATCATGCTGTTGTTGTTACTGTTATTATTATGATTGTCTGCATGATGCAAAAGTTTAAATATGTCATCAGGGGTTCATATATAGACCTATATACCCTCAGGTACATATATAGACTGGGTTCAAGGACAAAGAATCCCTGTTTTCATTAAACTTTTTTCATTGTATGGTGAGCCTTCACAAAACAGCCTTTAAACTTTTTTCCCACCTTCTAATCCAGTCTTTCCCAAACTTTTTACATCATGGCACCCATAGAAAACAGCAATATTTCTTCAACACTGGAGTAAAGAGATGAGGCTACCTTCAACCTGAAGTAATTGGCCCAGGGAATTGTCTCTAAGACTGAGGGAATCAGTAACTTAACATACCCATACCAGGTGGAAAGCTCCACTCAAATTTATTATCTGCCCTGCATGGTGACACCAATTTAGCTTTTCTAAAACAGTATTTCCATCACACCCTTTGCATCTAATGAACACTAATATCTGGAATTCTTGGTTGGATATTCAAGATTAAGGCATGGAGTTGGAAGAACTCAAGAATCATCTAATTCATTCCCTTTATGAGCAAAGCGAAGCCCACCAAGACTAAATGACATGTCCAAACAATATGCCAATCAATACCCATTGACAAGGTCAAATTCAAGTACCACATCCTTTATGAAGGCTTCTCAGTGCACTCTGCTGGGAAGTGAATGCTTCCTCTTGTAAATTCTCCTAATACTCATTTAGAAATCATACAGAAAGAAGAAGATAAAGATCTGTTTCAACCTGAGCTTCTCCATGTTGGATGAAGTAATCAAATACTGGGGTACAGAATTTTACAACAGTCGAGTTTCTAAAGTAGGATGTCAATTCACTGATCAATAGAGCAGTTAAATGGATATACAACTTAGGCTGGCTATAAGCTTTTTTCTGTAAAGGACCAGGTATAAATACATTAGGGACACAGTCTCTGTTGCGTGTTTCTTTTCTTTTCTTTCTTTCTTCCTTACTTCCTTTCTTTCTGGTTTTTGGTGTGTTTTATTTTGTTGTTGTTTTTCAGCAGTGCATTGAAAATGTAAAAACCATCCTCACTTACTGGGTGATAGGTTGCATTTGCTGGGGGTGTTAGTTTGCTGACTTTTTATATCTGTCACCAGAAAGGAAGCTGACTAGGGAAACAAACTTAACAGGTTGCTTAGTAAGTAAAACAATCAGAATAAAAGAAGTTCAAACTCAGTCAGACAATCTATATATTGTCAGTGTCTATGTGTGCCAGGTGCTGTTCGTGGTCCTAAGGTCACAGTGGTGAATAGGAAAGATGCAATTCTAATCCCTAAGGAGGTGAGTGGGTGTGTGATAAGAGATCAATAAAGCATTTAAGAGGAGTGACATAATGATTCTGACTACTTTCTGTGTGGAAGCAAGACTGAGGTGGGACAAGAGAAAAACGGGTTAGAAGACTATTACAGTGACTCAGAAGAGAATGATTACCTCAGACCAAGGCTGTAGTGGTGGAAGTGATGAGATGGTTGATTAAATGGCTAGATTTGGGATATATTTTGGAGATAGATCCCTCCAAACTTATCAGTGAATCAGATATGACAATGCAACCAGGAGGATGGTACTCACATTTACTGAAGTGGAAGAGGTTAGAAGGTAAAAGGGGGGTGGGATCCAGGACACAAAAGGAAGACTGATCCTGGGATAATATCAGGAACAGTGGGTAAGGGAAATCATTTGGGAAAGGCAGCAGAACTGTCTGGAAGCTTTGAGTGTTGTTTGAGATGTTGGGTCACTAATTGGAATTCTTAGTGAGTTCTTTCTTACGTAGCACCTAATTTAACTCTCCTGACAATGTCTTTTTCCTCTAAGTGAATTTTCCCTTATCTTTTAAATTATGTAAATAAATACTATCAAATACCACAAAAATACATGTAACATGTCTATAAATTATAAACCATAAGAATTTAATGCATATCTATGAACTCTCCACTTTATCTAAACTGGACATTTGCCAGTAAGTTACATTTACCTTTGTTCTTCTTAATCCCATCTCCTGGTTACTCCATATCCTAAATTTTGTGTTCACTATTCTCTTTCTTTAAAATCACATATGTACTTTTTGACCTAAACAACTTTTGGTTTTCCCTGTATTTGAACATTATAAAATGGCATCTGACATTTTTACACTCAGCATTATGTTTCCAAAATATATCCACGTAATTACGTGTGTTGATTCATTTCCTATGCTTAATTGTATGGCTATATAATAACGTAGTTATCTATTTTCTTATACAAACATATTTTGGTTGTTTCCACTTTTTTGCTATTACTAACAATGCTGCTGTGAATGTTCTGTAGTATCCAAGTGTTTCCCAAGTGTGCTATTTAAGAGTGGAAATTGCTGGATCATGCGGTGTGTAGGTTTACTTCTATAAGATTGTGCCAAATTGCTTTTCCAAGTGGTTATTACCAATTTACATTCACACCAGTAAGGTGAAGGAATTCCCACTGATGCATGTACTCTAGAAATTGGTAATGTCAGACTTCCTTAATTTTGTCAATTTACTGCATGAAAAACAGTGTCTCGTTGAGGTCTTTTTTTTATTTCCCAGGTTAGTAGGAGACAGAACATCACTTAACCTGTTTATTGGTCATGACACTTCCTCTTCCATGCTCGTATTTCTTATCTAACTTTCCTTTTCCATAATCTATCAGTCCTATCTCTGCCACTTCCCGCTGGATTGTAAGACAAGAAATACTGTAGGTTTTTTACCTGCAGTTAAGCAGCAACTGACTCGCTCCTCTTGTTTCAGAAGTAAAGGAGACCGAGGACTCTGAGCCTCCGGACCACTAAAGTCTTTTCGTGGGCGAGCCCTTTCGGACCAATCAAATTTTTTTAACCCGTACTGTCTAAAAAGAGCGGTACACAGATCTAGAGCAAAGGCTCAACATTCATGGTCATGAATTCTTGCGCACGTTTCCCAGGACCAAACTATACACACCGATGCCCCAACGCGCATAAACGAAAACACAACCACGTGCTCTGCTCTTCTCCCGCTACGGGAGTCCTTTGAAACCGAATAGAGAAAAATTGTCTTAGCATCCTGTTTCACACTTTCGTCAATAGTTTTTAGACAAAAAAAAAAAGGACACAAAAAGTTTTGAAAGAAGTTATTTAAAAAGAATAATTTCGGGGGGTTTCATTTTCTTGTCTTTATGCTTTTGTGAGGATTTATTTTGACTTACCTGACAGAGCCTTTTCATCAGCACTTGTGTGGAAACTGCGACGAGATGAACGCATGGGACGGGGAGGCGGGGCGGAGGTGTGACGTCATCGCCGCGGGGCGGAGGCGACGGTGTCTGAGGAGAGGCTCCGCGTGCTGGTTGCTAACTTTGGCCTCTCGGCTTGGAGGAAAGGAGAATACCTGCCACTGTCCGCTTTCCCTTGGTGGTCCGCTCACAACTAGTCCCACTGGAGATGGCAGACGACCTTGGAGACGAGTGGTGGGAGAACCAGCCTACAGGAGCAGCCAGCAGCCCAGGTATCCACTCTGCCCGCGCGGCTGCGGGGCCTCCCCTGACCGATCTCCCCCCCCACCCCCCACCCCTGCGTCCTTCGGTGAGCCTCTGCCAGTGCCAGCCTCTGGCGGTCACGGTGTATGGCCCCGCGGTGGTGTGCCCAGCTGTGGGAGCGCGCCAGCGTCGGGAATGAAGTGGTGCGGGAGCCTTATTACTAGGTGAACAGTGTGACTAACTCAGGTCTACCTGCCTGTCAGGAAAGATCCTGAAGGAAAGATTTTCCTTTTACGTATTTCTTAATAGGTAGATTTTTCGTGAATTCAGGGATTTTGCGCATAGTGGTTAAGGGTAACTCCTGGATTAGATTCAGACTGCTTCTGCTCAAATCGAGACTCTGGAGTACCTGGGTGTCTCAGTCATTAAGCATCTGCCTTCGGCTCAGGTCATGATCCCAGAATCCAGAGACCTAGCCCCTCATCGGGCTCCCTGCATGGGGTGGAGCGGGGGAGGGGTTCTCCCTCTTCCTCTCCCACTCGCTCTACTTGTGTTCCCTCTCTGGCTATCTCTCTCTCTGTCAAGTAAATAAAATCTTAAGAAAACAAAAACAAATGGAGACTCTGGCCCCACTAATACTGCTTCGGCTCCCTTTCCTCGATTATAAATTACGGATAATGCCAATTGCATAAGATTATTATGAAGATTAAATAAACATAATAAAATGATGCACTTTAGCACAGTGCTTGGCACAGAATATGTGCGAGGTAGATATAAGCTATGGTTTTTCTTGCTATCATCATCATCTTGTTATTTGGACTGTTAAAGCCTGAAGGAGGTTTAGAAACCAATCATTCTTTTGAACTCAGCCATTTTACAGAAGAGAAACATGAGACCTAAAGATATCAAGTAACTTCACAAGTTCACATAGCTAGTTGGTGTCAGAAACAAGACTAGAATTTAGTTAACTCAATTCAAACAACTTAGTATGCTATGTGTACCCACTGCCAATGTGGTGGATATTTTATCTTTAAGTAGGTGGCATTTAGTAACTAGTCACCACAGGCTGACCTTGAACCTTTCAAGTTCTATGAGGCTTAGTATACAATTATGTTTTTAAATCATTCTTCAAAGTCTACCTCTTCTCTATCAGATTCTAAGATATTTTTTAGGAAAAAAAAAAAGTCTTGTCCATGTTATATAGTCCACCAGGCACTGCACATGATTGACACTTGATACATACTTGCTGCAAACACATTAATTTTGAAATATGTGTTGTGAAGTATCCATTAAAGATGCAAAATTCTACAACATTGTTTCTGAAAGAGTTGCCTTCAGGTACAAACTGAATAGATGTCATTTTTTAAATGGTAGCCAGTGTAATACTTCCTCCAGTAAACTTCCTGACTCTGTTGCTACTTTGTTTCTAAGAAATATCTCTTGCAGGCTGTAGTGTTACACATTTACTTTGATAACCCTTCCCCCCTCAACTCAGGTGTTTAGGCTGTATTTTATGATGTGATTTAAGTATAGAAATCATTTAAGAAATAACTGAATTCCTTTTGAGTGGTAAAGGGGATCCTATTTCTTGATTCTAGCCTTGCCTCTTGCCCATTACTGGCCATGTCTCTCAAGTTAGTCACCCTTTAGAAGGAAAGAAATTAACGTGTATTGAATGTCTTTAATATGCCAGATATTTTCATAAACAAATTCATTTAATCTTCATAATATGTTTAAAAGATAAGTATTACTTTCATTTCTGTAGGTGAGAAACAGAAAAGTTCAATAATGTTCTTAGAAACACACAGCAAAGAAGAGATCTGGGAAGAGATTATACAAGTATGCCTGAGTTTCAAAGTCATACTTTATCCACTATTACAATATGTGTCTATTGGGCCTCAGTATCATGATCAGTAAAATGAGGTGTCCTTAGAGATGATCTTTTCAAGGGTTTTAACAAACCAACTGTTCTAAACATTGGATTTATAGCATTCTTCATGTAAATTACCAGGATTCCTGTCAAGATAATATGTTAGAGGCACCCTGCTTCTTAGATTCCTTCTAACTCTAAGGTTAACATTTGAAAATTGCTGACTTTAAATGTATCAAGGGCATTTGCTTTGTTAACTACTTCTAAGTATAATGAGCATATAAGCTTCTTTGAGATATGCTTGATTATTTGTCAGTGATTTGCTAAATTACCTGTATGGTATTTCTAATTCAGAAAAAAATCACAACTGAACCAATTCAGATTTCCTAATTCTACCTATGTTAACGGGGGAAAGATCAGCCTAAAATGTGTGAACTGTATTTTTGTTTTGAAAGTCATGGGAGAAATAGTGCCTTAAGTCAGAGAAAGGAAAGATAGTTATAATGATGCCTTTATTTATGTTGTGTGCTATGCTACTTGCTTATAAAAGTAAACATCTTTCCTTACCATCTGTTTTCCATTCACACTTATGGTAGCAAGAAGCATTTAGCCTTTTTAACAATCTACATCTATAACAAAGGCTCAGCATTCATGGTCATGAATTCTTATGCATATTTTCTGAAAGCAAACTGTACAAACATACATATTCCCAAACACTGATACACACTGTGTAAAACATCTGTCTAACATACCCGGCTCTCTACTTACTGTCTAAGGAAATGTAATTCAGAGAATCTTACTAAAGCTCTTGATCTTGATCTACATATGACCCTTTTTTGCATACATCTTATGGCTATTCAGAACTTCCACTCTTGTGCTAGAATTCTGCATTTTACTGGAGCCCAACAAGGGACCTGGCACCTGGTGTTTGAGAGATATTAGCTGAATAAATGTATGCATGCTGCTAGATGTACAGAGTTCTTGGTGATCATGTATGTAGATAGACATATAATTTCTCACCCAATTAAATACTTTTAAGAATGAAAGGCCATGCTATTAGAATTTTTCTGCGACTGTCCTAGTCTACCTGGGATGTCACCCTTTTGACATCATTGTTGGTGATTGGAGTCATAGTGCAGGATAGGACCACTGAGAGATGTGTGTGCTGAAGAGTATTCAGCCAGTGTGCTCAGGTAACAGAGTCTAGGAGTCATCTAATGGCATCTGACATTTCATTTTACTTATTTCCTTATTCCCTGCATACCTTAAGAAATTATTTGAGGTTATTTATAGTAAATAATACATCATTAGAATCATAATTGCAAAACCTTAATGCTAAAATGAACAGATACAATGCCCAAGGTTTCATGTAGTTGACCAAACTGGGCCCTTTCTCAGTGTTGCTTGAAAACTGAGAATGTCATTCCCAGCAGGGATTTTGTTACTTATGGAGCAGAGAGAGCCAAGAGTTTTTGCAGTTGGAGTTGGTCACTTAATCATTCACTTACTAAAGAGAATATTGATTGTTTTCCCTTTTTATTCTAATAATATGCCTCTTAAGTTAGCAAGTCAAGTGTCCAGCAGGTAGCAGGGTGTATGAATCTGGAGCTCCAGGGTTGGGTCAAGGCTAGAGATAAGAGATTTAGGAATGACTGGCACATGTATAGGTTACTTTTTTTAAAAGATTTTATTTATTTATTTTTTTAAAGAGAAAGTGCCCAGGGAAGGGACAGAGGGGGAGAGAGGGAAAGTTTTCAGCAGAGTCCCTGCTGGGTGCAGATCCTGGCAAGGCTTGATCTCATGACCCTGAGATCATGACCTGATCTGAAATCAAGAGTCAGACACTCAATCAACTGAGCCACCCAGGCACCCCCTACAGCTTATTTTAAAGAGGATGTTTAAGCAATCTGCCAAATTCTCAGCCTCTGTTTTTTGAAGAGGGTTTTGCATGTGCTTCCCTAGCTTATTCTGAATATTTGATTCATCTCTTACCAAGAATCTAACTAGAAAACTGAAGTGTGAACACACTTCTATGTACAGTATAAGGAGACTGTAGATAATAACCCTAACCTGCATTTGTTGAGTGGTGGTTGTGTGCCAGATACTGGCACATAGTATTGTGATTGCTTTATGTGTATTAACTCATTTAATATTCACAAGTACACCATGATGTATTTACTATTATTCCCATTTTACAAGTGAGGAAATTGAGGCACTAAGTGGTTAAATGATTTGCCCAATGCTATTTAGTTGGTAAGTGGGGAGGCTGGGATTCATAGGCAGGCAATCTGAAACCAGTCTGTGCACTTAAATTTCTCAAAGATAATTATTCTGATTATCAATGTTAAGACTCTCATTTCTAAAATAACAATCCTTTATCAATTAAAAAAGGCTCATAGTTTATAAACCATTTTATTTATATACATCATTGTTATCAAATTGTGTCTATTAACTCTTACTCTCCTACAGTTTACTCTTCTAAAGAACATTGATTAGTAGGAGAGATACAAATAAGTGGACTGTATCATTGGGCTTTGAGAACAGTCTTTGCCAGGAAGTCAAACTTCATTCTAGAGCTCAAGACTCACACACCTGGCTGTCTCCTTGAAGTCTGCTTATTTACTAGAATGTCGAATGCAAATGAAAGCAAACAAAGGCCTTACTTATCTGATCTATCAAGTCTTTAGCTCTGAGACATCCTGAATGCTTTTTTTTTCATTTTTCTCTGTTACCCATCAGAATACATGTTATCATCTTCATTTACCTTAATTACTGCAGTAAACTCCTAACAGGGCTCCAGTTTCTGTCTTGTTCCTCTTTGGACTGTTCTTCAATTAGCAGCCTGAGTGATCAGATCTCATTCCTGCCCAAACCCTTCAGTGGCTTCATCTGACACATATAATACAACTCAGGTTACTTATCAGGACTGATGTCTGCCACATCTACTATTTACTCCACTCTAATTTATGTTCTTCCACCCACACCAGCCTTTATTTTGTGCCTCAACAGGGCAACTTCATTCTGTCTTAGCCCTTTACAATAGGTGTTCCTTTTTCTTTCTGGGCTCTCCTGTATTTCAAATGGCTAGCCTTTTCTTAGAACATTAAGACCTCAGTTCAGATATCACTGAAAGAAAAGCATTCCCTGTCAGCCAGTCTAGAGTAGCCATCTAGTTGGTCTATTATATCATCACATTATGGTAATTCTCAGCAGGGCACTTATCACCAACTGTTATTTGCCTTGTTAAATGATTACATTTGCTAATATATTACATTTCCTTGTTAAATTATTACATTCTGGTATGATCTCCCACACTAGAATGTAAGCCAAATGTGAGCAGGGATTTGTTTATCTAGTTCTTTGCTGTATACTCAGTGCCTACAGTAGTATCTGGGTCCTTATAAGGCACTCATTAAGAATTTGTTCATTAAGTAATTGATTATTAATGTTTCATAGCCACATCTTGAAGACCTCAACATAGGAGTTCCACATCTAAAGAAATTTAGTTCACTGGAAGAATTGTCAAAATCTTGCTCAGGTTTTTGACAGATTTGACAGGCGCTGCTTCTCTCTTTCTGAAAATACATTGAAAATCCTTGTTGTATAACTCTGTATACTAACCTTTTATTCTAACCATATTTGAATTTAGTTTTATAAATTTTGTTTTGAAAGGGGAAAACAGACTTTTGCTTTATAATGAGCTGATAATTCTTTGTGGTGACAGGTTTTGTTACTTAGAATCAATGTAATTGGTCATTTTGTTTGAGATTGCTGAAATGAGCATTTAAAAGTTTTTGTAGTTCTTGTATTGTTTTATATCATCTCCTTCAAATTACATTGCTTTATCTATGCTGAATTCCTCCTAGAAACGATGAAGTAGGGGAATACCTTGGATCTTTTAAACCTGAATTCAAGTGTTTGGTTTCTTCTCCTCTTATACCAAAGTTAGACCTTTACAGTATTAATTTTACCTATAGGCAGCCATGCATAGTAGATATAAAGTAGTCGTAAAACATTGTCTCTACATATAGAATTCAGACTTGGAATATTTGTAGTACATTTGATAACATACAACAGAGAATCAACTTCAAAATCATTTATTGAACTCTCATGCTTAGCCTTACTTTAGACACTGGTGGATTAGAGGATAAAACATATGCTTACATTGTGGAATTTATATATCAGTTTGGTTTAACCAAAATGCAAGTAGTATTATTTTGACAGATGTTCAAGAGGGATGCTTGGGTGGCTCAGTCATTAAGCATCTTGCTTTCGGCTCAGGTCATGATCCTAGCTAGGGTCCTGGGATCGAGCCCCGCATTGGGCTTCCTGCTGAGCAGGAAGCCTGCTTCTCCCTCTCCCACTCTCTCTGCTTCTTTTCCATCTCTCACTGACTCTATCTCTGTGTCAAATAAACAAAATCTTAAAAAAAAAAAAAAGACAGATGTTCAAGGGCAAAAACAGATGTTCAAAGGCAAAAAAAAATTTTAAAATGTGAGAGGAAGAGAAGAAGAAAGAGCACATGCTGCATCAATAGTCAGTGTTCTGTACTTGAAGACTGTGTAACAAATGGACCCACAGATAACCTTCATGGACTACTTTTACTTTACACAATTTCAGTAATTCTTACAAGTGATTAAACAAGTGGTTCTTGACAACAATTTTAAGTGTTTAAAAGTACAAATTTATACATCTTTACCCAAACGTGCACAGTAGTTCTGCTGTAGTTTTGCTAAATGTCTATGAATCTCTTGAAAAACACCAGGAATTTGGAAGGCCTAGAAATACTTCCATTTCCCCTCTCAGATTCAATGGCAACATTATTTTATGGCACACATCCTTTGACCTGTTCTTATCTGATGTTCTTTAGTTGAACACTTTAGTGCATTCATAGATTTATACATTTTACTAAATGTGTCACAAACAGCTTGAAATATAGTTTCCCTGTTTTCATCAGCTTTCAAAGAATTCTTAGTTCTTAAATTACTACTATTTTTTTAATGTTGATTAAGCTCTTGTTCCTGAGTTCCTTGCTAGTCTAATTCACACTTGACCAGAGATCAGAATCTTTCTTTGTTAAAACCAGATAGTAAATATTTTAGGCTTTCCAGTCACTGTCACAACTACCCAACTCTGCCATTGTGGCATAAAAGCAAGCATACATAATAAATATGTAAACAAATGAGTGTGGCTGTGTTCCAATAAAACTTTACCTATGGACAATGAAAATTGAATTTCATGTAATTTTCACATTTTGTAAAATAGTTATCATCTGATTTTTTTTTCTGCTATTTAAAAATGTAAATACTATTCTTAACTTGCAGGACATACAAAAACAAACAGGGCTGAATTTGATCTGTGGCCTGCAGTTTGCATACGCCTCTGCCCCAGATTCAATGTCAGAACCTGAGTTGTGTGTCTTATGTCCCCTAGAGCAGGAATTTGAAACATATCCCAGAGAGAACTGCATTTTACATCAAATACTCCATTATTTAGCCCATCATTATCAGTCATATATTAGATCAGTCACATTTCTGTTTAAAAACCAGATACTTTATTCCAAGTAGTTAAAAGGAGATTAGTTCAGAAATCACCAAAGCTAAATAAATGAAGGGCTGAGGAAACCCTCCAGCGTAAACAAATCAGGTTATTAAAATTCTTGTTACAAATTGGATTTGGTTTTCTTCACTTGGATTTTTATCTGCTTTCTTTTAAAAACTTAGTAAAGTAACTCCAGAATTAAGATAGCTTCTTTTATTTTTACTGTTTTTCAGAGGGGTCATATTTATGCAGAAATAGAATTATTCTCAGGAAACAGGATTCTTTATGTTTCAGTTGTGTTATAGCTCAAACACCATTTTGTTAAACTCCAAATAGTATTCCCAGTTCTAAGCTACTTATGCATTTTTATTGCATTTTTTACATATTGCTTTAAAATAAGTATGGTTTTTGGTTGGTAATTGTCTTGTTAAAATAAACTTTGTTATTTTAAAGACTTGTGTCTTATTGGAATTAGAACCGTTGGAATTAGTAACCATTTAAATATGGGTTTCTGCTGCTTGTCATAGAAATTTCACTATTTTCTGACTCTTTTTTAGTACTTTGTATAATATCTTCTCCTTTTTTTTCTTCTCCTGAATTTATGCCAGCTCGGCATGAAAACACTTGAAGAAGTCTCCTAACCCAGGAAAACACAATTTTAAAATATCCAACATAAAACATATTTTGTGCTCCTCTTCAAGGTAAAAATGTTCCCAGTGTCTTTTGTTTTTCTGGGAGTATTTCATGCTTGTTTTTCCTGTTTTATGCTTCTTTTCAGTCTGTTTGGTTTCTACTACAGGAGATCCAGTGTTTTTTTTCTTTCCATTAGCATAATTATCAGTCTTGAATGTCAGTCACATAGCGTAACTGCTTTTCTTCCCTGTAACTATACACCAGTGCTATCTCTTAGCAATTTTCTCACGTCTTGACTGAATGGTCCTCCTCTCTATCATTCATTCATCCTGTTCATTTAACACTACCTCCATATTGCAGGCACAACACTAACTACCCTACACATTTTCTGACTGCACCATTCACCTGTTACCACCCTGCACTTCCTTCTGAACTGTTTCTCCTGTGCATTTGTGTTAGAATTCCATTACCTTTTTTTTTTTTTTTAAAGCTCACTTCTTCCCACTCTTTGTCTGACAACTTTTCAACTTAGACTTTTCCATTTCAGGCTTTTAATTCACGTGACCTCCCCTCACTTCTTCCTCTGTCACTTGCCTGTTGGGACTGCTGCACATCATCTCTCTCTTTGGCTTCATTGCTCAGTGGTACTCAGACTTGCAGCTCCTTCTTCTCCTCCTTGAAATTGGAGTGAGTCCAGGATTATTTGTACAGTGACACAAGTACATGGAAGCAGGCCGGGCTGGATGAGTGTGGAGAATGGCAGTTCCTTTGCTCCTACTCTGCTGGCTCCGTCCCAGGATGGCTTGCTAAAGCACCGTCCTTCCAGGATTTCTTCCAGGATCTTGTCTCCAGTTCTCGGTGTAGGATCACAGAGAACCTTGCATCATGCTCTTCACAGATTTTTTTTTTTTTAAACTGAAGCTTTGCACAATATAACTGTATCCCATGTCAAAAATGCCTTGTCTTATAACATTATTGTGTTGCTCTGTCCACACTGAATTTATAGACATACCTTTCTTTTACCTCAGTGAGAGAGCTGTAAGTGTGACGAAAAGGATTACTTTAGCTTACTACTGCCAGAGGCCTGAGTACCACCTTGTAGATGACTGGTTGAATTCAGTCGTGGGTAATCAGAACTGGAAGGAACCTGAAGAATTATTCAGTTGTCCTGTTTTACGGATGAGAAACTCAAGGCTCAGACTGTTGAATGCCAAGCTCATTGTCAAATGAGTAAAAAGCAAGGATTGGAATTTGAGTCTTGCTGAATCAACTGTTTTTCTATAGCACTGATACATTGAAGAATGTCTGATGAGATGATAAATTGTTATCTTTGTTTTTTTTTTAAACACCTAGGACAGTGAGTTCTTTCTCCCTAAAAGATCTCAGTATTCGTGACTTTTGACTCTTAAATATCCTGATTGCTTTAGAAAGCAGAAATATCCATCTAAAATAGTTTTTGTAGTAAGCCTAGCAATATGATTCTATGGCCTGGCATATATAGGAGGGGCAACCTCCTACAAGTGACACAGAAGACCAAGTGCCAGCAGTCAGGTGTGCATATTACACCAGTGATTATCAGGTCTGTCACAGAAAGGTTGTATTCATCTATTACTCATTTTTTGGTTCCTTTCTTCCTTGTACTAAGAATTTTCTTATAGTGTAAAGAAATCAGTTTTAGACTTTAAAGTGTGATTTTAATTGTCCTGTCATTTTGATGGAAATAATCTGATTTTCTTGAAGGTGATTAGGAATTCTTGATAGCATATCTTCTTAGCAAAATATGATTCAATAAAGTTCTGTGAAATGAAAGACTTACTTCTGAGTTCACCAGAAAACTTGTCAGTTGTTCTCATGAATTCAGTCCTATCCCGTGCTAATGATAGATGGTCCAGCTTTGGGCTGGATTGTAAGTAGAATGAGGAATTGGAAGGATTTGGCCTGTTTGTGTGTATATGCATATACACATGTATAGGTACAATAAATGCAGATATGCTGCTCTTTCAGGATGCTATTCACCAGGTCCAGCAACCTGTGAATGAACTCTTTGTCGTTTTGCTGCTTCACCATTTCTTAGAGAGATGACCTTTCCTCTTCAGCCTTCATACTGGTAATTTTAGCTTTCTGGATATTTCTGTAAGTGGATGTATCCAGATAATGCATAGGCATGACTTACCTTTTCCCTCCCATGTGGAGAAAAGTGTTAGAGGTGACAGTTCTTATGATGTGTAGCTTCCCACAGCCAGTGTAGTGAGTGGGCTTATCCATAAGCGCTGGGGGAGCTTTAGGGAAAAGCTTAGTGTTGCCTGTAGATTTTGGTTTAGGGATCCGTGTTGGGATTCTCTGCTTGCATACCTCCTTGATCTTGAATTAAACAGAAGAACAAAAGGTAGTTAATGGTACAGTTGGTGGAGAAGCAGACATTGTTCAGCTTAGAGGATTTGGCTTCTTTGGAAGCACTAGGTTCTGGGGATATATCAGATTAAAGACTGTCATGTTGAAGAAAAAATTAGAAAAGCAATTCTGTCAGCATGTGTTGAGTGTGTGCTGTGTGCAAGGCTCTGAACAGTAGATAGCACTAAATACAGAGGTAAATTGCTTTTTGGCAATCATAGTATAGTAGGAAGTAAACAAGAGGAATGTCCCAAATTAATCTCAAAGCGTCCTGAGATTGTCAAAGAAAGGATAATCTCAACCAAGGGGTCTAAGAGAGTTTCATGAAGAAAGTAGCATTTGATGTGGGCCTCTAAAGACTTAGGATTTTTAATAGCAGGAATGGGAGGGCATTCTAGAGTGAAGGAATACTTTTGGCAGCAAGATGAGGGAATATTTTTCAGTGTCCCTGAGATAGGAAGTCAGACACGGTTAAGAAATGGAGTGATTTCAAATTAGGTTGTAATTGACAGATGAAATGGGACTGTAGACTGGGCCTAGATAGGGAAAATTGTACTTGATTCTATAGACTGTGTATGTTGGAGGGGATGGAGCGGGGTAGGAAGGACAAAAGCTGGGGGAGAAGACAACTTGTGGAGGTAGAATTGTATTAATATTTGCTCCCAGTTACTAGATGAACAGTGAGAAAGGAGTCACAGATAGGTTGAATGATCTGTAATGGGAGAGTGTGTTTGGAGTGTGAAAGAGTGTGATTGAGTTCACATTCACTTAAAAATACACTCTTATTTTCATTTATTAAGGAAAAATACTCTTGGATAAGAGTACTTGTTGGTAAAGAGATGGGAAAAAGTTCTCAGCTAACTGTAGTTCTCCCATTATAATCCATAGTTGCTGGTGATGATTATTTTCCCCCTCTTTGGTTGCATCATCCTTTCTTTCCTATGAGCTCAAAAATATAAATCTTTTGAAAATGCATTGCAGTTTTCATGATGGATTACTAATACTGTTTTTATGGGAACCCTTCTTATATTATTTTTGTTTCTACAGAAATTTGTTTCCATGTTTTTATTGTACTGATAAAGTACAGTTAAGTCTCTTTATGTAAACATTTAGTTACTTAAAATGCCCTTTAATTTTCAAAGCAACTATATTTAGATTTTCAAATAAATGGTACATAGACTTAGCTAAAAATACAAGGATTGCTAGAAGAGTTTTTGGACTTTTGTATTATTGGCATTTTTTTTAATACTTAATCCTAAATATAGCAAGTGAGATATATTTCAGAGTATCAACATACTCTATCAGTCTCCTCCTTATCTATATGGTATTACTACCTTTCAGCCTGTCCTCAAGGTCTCATCTTTAGTGCTGAAATGCTCATTCAACATTTTTACCTCTCAAATAGGCAGAACCTTAAAAAAAAAAAATTAAATAAAACTCAGTGCCCAGTAAGAGTTTGGTGAGATGGGTGACCTCAGTGATGATTACAATAGTAGTTTGGTAGAGTGTATCAAGATACCTAAAATTCACACTCTGTGACTCATTCATTTTATTGCTAGGAATCTTTTCTAGGAAATAATCAGAGATGTAGGCAAGGCTATTCATTTTTACATTATTTATAACAAAAGTTTATACTATATATTACACTATAATCCTGAAAACCTGAATTATGTCTTGATGCTTTTGAAGAAATAGGAAAATGCTTATTTAGAAATGTTAAAAGCAGGATTAAAATCTATATATGTGCTTTAACTATGTATGTTTGAAGAGAAAATACTAGGAGAAAATATACCAGTGCTGTCAGTAAGTAACTGATTAGTGAAGTTATAGGTGTTTTTAATTTTTCTTCTATTTTCTATATTTTCTACAATAAGGATACAGTAGAAAAAGCAACACTAAATTCTATTAAGAGAGTTTAAAAAATGGGAAATACTTCAGAGATCAAAACATTTATGTGAATATCAACCAGATTTTCCCAAACACAAGTAGTAGCAGCTGCAACTGAAATCAGTGATGGACTAATTGAAGTTGTCCAATCTTGTCATCATAGCATTAATAATAGCCTTTCCAAGATAGGTTTCGGCATTGTCCTTTAACTTTGTCAAGACTTAGATTGGTTCTCCTATTGTACAAAAGTCTTTTGAAATCCTATTTAAATTGTAGATTCCTGGTCCTTCCCCCTGGCAATTATATCTCATTTATCTTTGGATGGGCCCAGACATCCTCATTTTTAATAAACTCTCAGGGTGAGTCATCTGATGCAGGTGGTCAGCCTGCCACATTTTGAGAAACACTGCGATAGTTGAACCTCCTTTAGAAGTAAGTTTTAAGTTGTGTAGTGCCTGGCTGACTCGTTGGTGGAACATTGGACTCTTGATCTCAGGGTTGTAATTTCGAGTTCTGCGTTGGGTTTACTTAAAACTTACTTAAAAATAAAATCTTCAGGGGCGGCTGGGTGGCGCCACCGATTAAGCATCCAACTCTTGGTTTCTGCTAAGGTGATCTCAGGATCCTGAGATGCAGCCCCTTGTGGGGCTCTGGGCTTAGCGTGGAGTTGGCTTAGGTTTCTCTCTCTTGTCCCTCTGCCTCACCTCCCCAACTCTCCCACACTTGCATACTTTCTCTCTCTCTAAAATATAGAAATAAACCTATTTTTTAAAAAATTATTTTATTTTATTTTATTTTATTTATTTGACAGAGAGAAATCACAACTAGGCAGAGAGGCAGGCAGAGAGAGGGGAGGAAGCAGGCTCCCTGCGGAGCAGAGAGCCCGATGCGGGGCTCCATCCCAGGACTCTGGGATCACGACCCGAGCCAAAGGCAGAGGCTTTAACCCACTGAGCCACCCAGGTGCCCCAACCTATTTTTTTTAAATCTTTAAAAAAAGAAAGAAAGAAAGCAGAAATAAGCTTCAATGGTTTTCATCAACCTGTGGGGCTTTTAAAACACTGCAGGTGTCTACATCCCATCTTAGAACCAACTGACTCTGATTGTCTAGGAGTGTAGGATATGGGCATGTGAATTTTTAATGAGCACAACAGGTTATTCAGAACTGAAATCCCAGTGATAAACCATTTGGTATGGAACACAATATTGGTGGGGCTTGTTTGTTTTAAGCTATATTGTTATGCTTTGGTAAAGACAATGTGGTTTGGGATGATGGTCTTTGGTAGGGGTCAGTTGCCAGGAAGTTACTGAGCTCTCATTGTTTCTAGACCCATCAATGGTGTAAGCCAACTTTGTTTTCTTAACTCTGATTTCACTACATAGTTTTTACCTCTAGACGGCAGCAAAGGCTAGTTATTTTATTTGAACAGTCCTAAATGTCGTTCACCGATCTTAAAAATGATGCTATGGTTTATTTTTTTCCTATATGAATTTTATACTTGGACATATTTCAGTAAATGAGGTATGGAGCTTTAAAATGTGTCATCTCTTGCATCATTTTTATAGAACATTATGTCAAATAGCTACAGGCCAGTTTTATCCAAATTTGGAGTGCATATTGCAGGCGGAATCTATACATATGTCTGCTTTAAGACCACACAGTAAATGTTCTACTCAGAGTTGGAGGCTCCTGGGTTTCATCAGAAAGCAGATGTCTTGGAGGAGGTTAAGCTAGTTGGAAAGCTCATTCATAGAAGAAAAGATTTTTTTTTCTTTTTCTTTTTTTTTTTTTTTTATGTTTAACTGAGTTCAACATGGAGATTGGGATTTGGAATGGATTATGGGTCTGAAGGATGCCAAATTCAGTGAGGCAGAGGCATTGGTTTTATCTAGGGAGCAGTAGAAAAAAAAGGAGTATATGCGTGGAATGCATTCACTAAATTCTTAAAATGTTGGCTTATTTGGTCCATAGTTTCTAAAAAGAAACCAAGCAATCTAAAAGATTCCCTGGTTACAACAAGTCATTAAATGATACCGAGCCTTTCTGACCAAAAGAAGTGCAGAAAGGTGAAAATGTTTTCAGTTTTATTTGAAGTCTTAATTATGTAGCCCAATTTCGACTGAGTGCTTGTGCTCTTTCATATTATCATGGAGGATAAACATCTGAAAGCATACCAGAACAAAATCAGCATTTATGGGGAAGCTATTAGATCCTATTTAGACAGTTGGAGTTAGGATGTTCCCTTTTCTGTAAATGAAATTAATTTTCTAAGTGCTTTGAACTTTCTGGAGATGTATTGGCAACATATTGTCTAAGAAAATAGTGTTCCCTCAGGAGTGTTCCTGACTCCAAGGACTGCACAGGCCCTCAGGACACCTTTTGTTCTAGAGATTGAAAGACTCAAGGCTCCCCAAAACCTCCTATAATTTTAATTTATGGTTATTGGGGTGATGCAGGGTGGGGGCAGATTCAGTGCTGCCTGACTCCCTCAAAAACCCAGCTGTCTTATCAGAAAAACAATATTTTATATTTTTGTTTTTGTCTCTTTTTAATGGGAAAGTGTATAAGTTATTATGATAGATGTGGTAATGAAAAGGAGGAAATGATAAACTGGAAAACAAACTTTGAAATATTATTGCATTTATTTATTTTGTCTTTTGTATTGTTTGGTAAATCACTACTAATTTGTGTAAAGAAAAAAAAAGTGGAAAAGGCAGATAATGAATCTGGCAGATATCCTAGAGTTTCATGAGCTACTTTGGCTTTTTTCTCTTGATTTTCTCAGAACTTCCTCATTATACAATAAAACTTTATTGCTGTAGATTTTACAGTTTTATATGGTAAGTGTTCCTTCAAAAGGAAACTTCTGTAGTTGGATTTGCTCATTCCTTTTAACCTCCTGTGAGAAGACATTTGGTTTTAAATAGAGTTGCAGTGCTATTACTTCTTTTAAAGTGTTGTCTAGTTTCTGAGGAGGTTAGAGAAAATTGATGCATTTATTTTATGATGTAATATGGTTTATGGTTGTACCTAGTTACATCCCAACCTCTCTGTGGTAATTACACCATGGGCAGTGAGGACAATCCAAGAATAAACACTGAAATACAGTTTTCAAAAATCCTTCCTAACCCAGTTACTTCCATTTAGTACCCACGTAGCATCACATATAGAAATAGTATGCTCAAATAAAATATAGTAACCTTGAACTATTGTCTTCCTTGTTTGTCCCCTTTCTTTTCCTTTTCTTTTTTAAGATTTTATTTTTAAGTAATTTCTACATCTAATATGGGCTCAAACTTAAAACCCCAATACGAAGAGTCACATGCTCTAATGACTAAGCTAGAGCTAGCCAGGTGCCCCATCCTCTTTTCTTTTTATTCTTTTATCAGATTTTTACCTCAGGTGTTTTGTTTGTTTTTCTTTTTTGGTACTCTTCCCACCCCTTCTTTCTCATTTCTTCATTTGCACCCATTTAAGTGTTTTCAATTGTTCGCAGGCTTACATTTTACAACAACCTTGAGTTAGCAGTTAGAGCAGAGGCTGTGATGCCAGGTAGACTTGGGTGTGCATTCTGGTACTGGCACCAACTAGCTGTGTGTCCTCAGGCAAGCCATTTAGCTCTTCAGACTTCAGTTTCCTTATCTGTAATACTTATCTGGGGATTAGAGGACTACTTTAATGTTCTTTGGGGAGTAGGAAAGACCCTGGCCCATCAAAGTTCCAGATAAGCTTTTGTTGTTACTAATATTAAAGTTATGAACTTCGTCTTTTTCCCTACATTTGTTCTTAAGGTACACATTTCCTGATTGTAATCATAACTTATTTTCTTTGGTTATTTTATCTTTCTTGTTTTTCTGCATTACCCTCTCCAATTAATTATGGGAGACATGTTATCAAGCATAGGAGTTGAGGCAGCCAACCAAGCGGGTGCTGTGTTTACTGGGCCATGTTTCTGAGCAATTCTGACCCAGAAAAAGGATCTCTTCACACAATGTTTTCCTTCTTTATCCTACTTGGTCTGGTCGTTGTCTTTTTTAGAGTGCCTGAAAACATACTATTTTCTACTTTTTTCTCTTTTGCTATCTTTTAATTGAAAAATTAAATGAAGTCCTTTGGCCCTGATACTCTGTGAGTCTATGAGAAGAACAAATGCAAACCAGCTATGGCCACCAGATATGTTGTTAGCCTCATAAGCCTTTGTAGAACACCTACTGCCAGTAGTATTTAAGTCCTGGGTAATGTAGTACAGTGGTTTTTAAACTTTGTAAGCCAAAGAATGAACCAGGCAGATTGTTTAAAATGCGGATTTCTTACATTGGTTTTTATAGGTCTAGGCATGTGGAAATCTGTAGAGTCCTGAGTGATTCTTACAAAGGTGATCAGTGACTACATTTGAGAAACATTGATATAAGAGTTTCAAAAATAAATGATAGTGGATTGTTGCTCTCGAGATTACAGTATAGGAGGGATAACTAATAATTATTTTTAAAAGAGGCAAAATAAAGTGCTATAATAGAGGTGCAAACAGAAGTATTTTGGAAACTAAGGATGATTGTGAAAAATAAGGAAGGCTTTCCAGAGGAATTGGCATTTGAAGTAGGAGTTAAGGTTTCAATAGGAGGAACAAAGAAAGAAGCTTATTCTAGCCCTAGGAATAGCAGGAGCAAGATACAAGGCAAGAAAGTTCAATGGTATGTGGGAGGATGGTCAGTACCATGTTTTGGTGAGGATACAGAGGTTGTCCAGTTTCAAAGGGAATGGGGCAAGAGAAGGAGGCCTGATAGATTGCTTGCACTTTGGATACTCAGTAATGTCAGTGTGAAGTAAGTGCTGTTTTTGGTGGTGGGGGGGTGGAGAGGACTGGAGAATTACCATGATTAGGAAGGTATTGTAGAAAGATCACTAGCAACAGGAGTGAAGATTGGATTAGAGATGTAAGGGGTTAAATGCAATAGATTAACTGTCTTACATTACAGTCTATACGAGGTCTGGATTTGGGGAGTAGTAGCACAAATAAAAGGAGGGAGGGCAGAGTGGCTGACTAGACTGGGGAAGTAGGCAGAAAGGTGGAAAATGGCTCCTGGGTGTTGAACCTTGGAACAAGGAAGATAGTGGACCATCATCAGAAGTAAGAGAAAGAACAACCCAAAAGCCGCAGTGCAGTGGGGTGTGGGCAGAGGCCAAGTATGAAGTGTAGCTGGACCTTCCATGTGGACCTGTTTGGTAGGCATTGAAAACTTGAGAGATCTTGTTTTAAGAATCATCATGAGAGAAATTGTTAATACCATTCAAGTGTCTGAGAACCCAAGGGGAAAATGTAATTCCTTTTCACAGGCCAATCTCTTCTGTGACAGATAATTTTATATTCCTTTCCCAGAGCCTGAGAAGTGAGTTTTATTGGGCCCCATTCTGTGCTCACGTGCCCACCCCACCACCCTCCATCCCGCTCTGCCCCGCCACAAGGCCACCAGTCTTACTGATAAGAGTGTAACTAGTTCTGAGAGCAGCCCCCTACTGGAGGCATTTCTTCCCAGTTCTTGAAGGATACATAGTGACTGAATTGTTATCCAGGCACTGATTGGCTGGCAGGGAGAAGGGAAATCCTGTCCCTGTCCTCCAGTGACCAGGCTGGCCCCTCTGCCATTGTGTCTAGGCTGAGCAGACAGATTACGTAAACGTGTATTCTGTGGGGGGATCTGCAAGTCCTAGGCACATGGGCGTTCAGTAATTACAGGATGCCCCCCCCACCCCACCCAGAGCACATTTCCTTCCTCATTGGCAGTCTGAGAAAACCTGGAATAGGGCCATAGTTGATAGGTTGGCCTAAAAAAATAGTAATAATTGTCCATTGTTCTCCCTTGTCCTCTCATTACCCTTCTTAGAAACTAGAATCAGCAGCCCTGGCATTTATATTTTCCAAAATTTTTATGATAAATATGTATTAATCTTATAATCAGAAAAAAGTTTTATATAAAAAGAATTGTGTTGCCTATTCCTGTCATTATGAGAGATGCCATCCTTCTTCACTGAGATCTTACTCATTGACCCTCTCCTTGTTACTCGGAAGGGCTTGTTAGGTGTTTAAATGTTTATGTTATGGGCCTTTTGGGGATCTGTCGCAATTTTTATTGCACAATTAACTCCTCTTTCTATACAACTGTAATTTTCTGAAACCTAATATCAATGAATTCAGGTAAGAACAGCATTAAAAGGCAAAAAAGAGAAAAGAGATAGTTCTTTTTTAAGAGAAGGAGGAAAGCAGTCAGCTCACTAATAATGAAGGGCAGTAATTTGTTCCTGAGGAATTGTTGTAGGTTTTTTGAAGAGTGGCTGCATCGAAGCAAGTGTTTTTACTTATTTGTTTCCAAGAGATACATTGAAGACCAACTTGAAGACTCTCTCTAAAATGTCAATTTTATTTGTGATTTACAGTGATTTAATCCTGAATTGGAAGCGGAATTTAGAGACTGACAAGGTTGAACCCTAATACTTTTCCCCCTGAACTGGGAAGAGAAATAGCACGTCTTCTTCCCTTTTTCTTTTTTTTTTTCTTTAAGATGATTCTGGGACCATCATTCTTTCCTTTTAAGATATCATGTTGCTTGAGAAATGGAAATCCTAAACTAGGGTATACCATCCAGGAAGATTTTCTATTCTTCTGTGAAAGCAGAAGTCCCACTACCTCTGGGCTAAGTTGGTGTTGCTTATCCAAGGTGGCTAGAATTTGATCTTTTGATTGTGTTTTGTGGAAGTGTTGGGTCACTCTTCAGACTATCAAGGCAGCTACTTTCTTACAAGCTTTGATGTGCATGGTTGTGATGCTCCCTCTGTGGATCATTTTTATTCACTCTGTTGCTTTACAGGTACCTCAGACTCCACACTCATTCTGCATGCCTGGCATTTTCCTGATGATGAGAAACTGCTTCTCCTTGCTCTTGCTTTCTCCCATGTCCTATCCACAGCACATCCCCAAGTCCGTCTTCCCCATGCCTGCCCATTTATGTAAGGTGTGGCCTCTCACATTCATAATTTCTTATTCCCCTAACAGTAACCTCAGGGAGATGGGAGGAGTTGGATGGGGAATCAGATTTCTCTGGACTGTGTTAATCATGGAAGTTTTCAGAAAAGGTAAGGCTTGAGCCAGACTTTTCAGTGTGAGTCACTTGATGAGAGAAGAGAAAATTATCCATGTAGAGCAGTGGGGAGGAGGTAGGGGAAAGTCCCGTGTATATTTAGGGACACTCCAAGTGTTCTGGCTAAAGTGGCAGACTTTTTTTTTTTTTTTTAATTTATTTATTTATTTGACAGAGAGAGATCACAAGTAAATAGAGAGGCAGGCAGAGAGAGAGAGAGAGAGAGAGAGAGAGAGAGAGAAGCAGGCTCCCTGCTGAGCAGAGAGCCCGATGTGGGGCTCGATCCCAGGACCCTGAGATCATGACCTGAGCCGAAGGCAGCGGCTTAACCCACTGAGCCACCCAGGCACCCCAGTGGCAGACTTTTGAGACAAGGATGTAATATAAGGCAACATGTAAGTTGAGGTAATAGAGAGGTTCAAATGCAATTTATTGTGCTTTCCACTTACACTGCGGTAGCTTCTCAGTATGTTTCTATGGAAAGAGAATGGACAAGATTTGTGTTATAATGTCTCATTCTTATCACATACTAACAGAACAACCTGAAGCAATTTTCCTTACATCTCACAATTAAAATTTTTTTATCTCTAAAATTGTGAAGATACCTACTTTATAGGGTCGTTGTGAAATAAGTGTATAAAGAATTAGGTGTTTCCATTATCTCACTTCTCTGAGGTGTGATAGAATGCTCCCTAACATTATATTCAAGGTCCTTAAAGTCTAACAGGACCAAGCCCTTCAAGTCTTACCCCTGCTCTAGCCCTCTCATCTGCAGCCATACTGCACTGCTCTTTGTTCCATGAACATTGTTTTTTTTTTCCTTTTCTATCTGCCCTCACATCTCTGCTCTTGTAGGCATTTCCCTGGAACACCTTTTATCCTCTCTTTATCATACTCTTCCTCATCTCTCATCTTTTTCTGAAACCTAACCCCCAAACCTTGCCCCCATAGTAATGGGCTCCTCCTCCAAATTCCTGTAGTACTTACTATCCATAGAATTCCTTCCCTATGTTATCGTCTTAATTACCTTTTAAGGTAGTCTTCAGTTCCCACCCTAGATTTTAAATCTTACACTTGCATAACTGCCTCATACAGCAATAAGTAATATTAGGTGCTTTATAAATATTGGTTGGTTCATTCTTGTAGCTGATTTGTTGAAGAATGAAGAAAGCTTGTATTCTAATAGAAGACATTTGTGCCTCTGGTGGTTATAAGCTACTACAGAGAGAATTGAAACTTCTCATAGAGGACTCTTTGGAAAGGTCTGAACAGTGAAGGGTTATCTCTTAAGATCATAGGCATCCTCCTGAAACTGACTTTTCGCCCACTAAGGAAAATGTGATTGGTTCTCTAGACTTTACTTCTCTTGAAGGCATGTGAGAAATGCAAAGCTCATTTGAAAACTCAAGTTTATAATATGGTATTGAAAGAAATAAAGGTACAATATATTAACACAAAAATAAATATCAAATACACACATGCTTTGGGCCAGTCTGTCAAATTAGTGGAAACAATCCTTACGTAACTCATGTCTTAAGTGAAGACTTTTAAAGTTGCTTTGAGGCTTATGTTTAGTCAGATTCAAGATTTTCATCTCTATATATCAGACATAAGACTTTTCAAATGAGCTGTTAGATTTTTTTCCCACCAGCAAGTCCTGTAAAAAAGGAACTGGCTTATAGAGTTAGTTAGTCCATCTCTCTATTGCAGTGGTTCTCAAATGGAGGTGATTTTTCCCCCCCAGAGAATATCTGGCTATGTCAGGAGCCATTTTTGTTTGTCACAGTTGGAGGATGCTGCTTGGCATCTGGTTGGTAGAAGCCAAGAATGCTCCTAGACATCCTGGAATGCACAGGACATCCCTCTACAATGAAGAATCATCAGGTCCAACCTATCAATAGTCCTGAGGTTGAGAAGGTTTGCTCTAATAAGAAAAGAGCTGATATGTTGAAGATTAAAAGACTAATTCATAGAATCTTAAAGAAGAAAACACAGGGTGCCTGGATGGCACAGATGGTTAAGCAACTGCCTTCTGCTCAGGTCATGATTTCCAGGTCCTAGGATCAAGCCCCGCTTCAGGCTCCCAGCTCAGTGGGGAGTCTGCTTCTCCCTTTCCCTCTGCCTCTCACTGCTTGTGCTCTCTCTGTCTGTCTCTCTCAAGTGAATGAACAAAATCTTTAAAAAAAAAAAAAAAGAAGAAGAAGAAGAAAACCATCTAGTAGTTAGGTCTTGGAGACCATCTAGTAGTTAGGACACATACAAGTAGGAAAATGAGGAAGAAGAAATTTAATTTCTTTCTTTCTTTTTTTTTTAAGAATTATTTATTTATTTGTTTGTTTATTTGACACAGAGAGAGAGAGCACAAGTAGGCAGAGTGGGAGGCAGAGGGAGAGGGAGAAGCAGGCTCTCCACTGAGCAGAGAGCCCAATGCGGGGCTCAATCCCAGGAACCTGGGATCATGACCTGAGCTGAAGGCAGCCACTTAACCAAATGAGCCAGCTCAGCGCCCCAGAAATTTAATTTCTAAAAGGAAACTCTGCAGATAATCGGTTTATCTTATTTCCCAAAGGAATTTTAAGCAATTTAAAAAGGGAGAGAATTCAGAAATCACTGGAAGTTAGAACTAAATGTGATCTTAGAGATCACCAGGTCCAGTTCTCTTTATTTCACAAAAATTAAGTAACTTTTCTAGGGCCCCATAGTTGGCTGGGAAGAGCATGAACTGGATCTGAACTTGTTCTCTGGCTTCAAATATTCCCTCCAACTCCATTCCTCCACTTCTCTAAATCTTTCTTTGACCTATTTCAATTCTCGTTTGCTCTGTGAAGCCTTGTTAATCTACAGTAGTCCTGCTTTATCTCTAGTTTACTCTGTGAATTCAGTTTGCACTTGATTAAATATTATCTACTACTCTTTTCTTTCTTGTCTCTTCCCTTGCTCAGAATAATAAACTCTTCAGAGGGAGTGAATCTTTCATCTCCCTACCTGCCCCCATGTCAGGTAGAAGGTAGGCAATTCGGTATGTCATGGTCAGTAGATTAACCAGTTGTGTCCATGTGGTGCTTTGAAGAAAAGACACAGTACATGTCACTGAGGTATATGAGTGGCATTTCAGTTAGGGAACCCTAGGGAATGCAAAGTGAAACAGCCTTTGTAGGTCTTTAGAGCCTCTATACGGTGTTAGTTATGCAAACATGACCAGGCCTTCAAAAGCAAAATAGAACTCAGAGGCAAAAAAAAAATCCTAGATAATGTTACAAAAATATCATACAGGACCATTTGGCTATGAGGGGAAAAGGAACTTACTAAAATAAGAAAACTAAAAAAGTTTTCAAAAACTGCCTTAATCAGACAAATTTTATTTCTCTTGATCAATAATTTTATTTTAAAAAAAGTGAAATTTTAGGGCGCCTGGGTGGCTCAGTGGGTTAAGCCGCTGCCTTCGGCTCAGGTCATGATCTCAGGGTCCTGGGATCGAGTCCCGCATCAGGCTCTCTGCTCGTGGGGAGCCTGCTTCCCTCTCTCTCTCTGCCTGCCTCTCTGTCTACTTGTGATCTCTCTCTGTCAAATAAATAAATAAAATCTTAAAAAAAAAAAAAGTGAAATTTTAAAATGAAGCTATAAGTAAAGAGGATTGTACCTAGGATAGCTGACTGTAGCCCAGAGTACATTTTTATGGCACTATTTTTTTTAAGGTTTTTATTTATTTATTTGTCAGAGAGGGAGAGAGAAAGCACGCACAAGCAGGGGGAGTGGTAGGCAGAGGGAGAAGCAGGTTGCCTGCTGAGCAAGGATCCTGACTTGGCACTTGATCCCAGGCCCTTGGATCATGACCTGAGCCAAAGGCAGACGCTTAACCAACTGAGCCAGCCAGGTGTCCCTAAGCCACCATTTTCAGTATAAAAACTAGTGTCCTGGTGGAATGTTGACAAATTTATATATGGTACCATATGAACAGTGTTAAAATTCATTATCAAATGATAAAGTACTTAGAAGTGTTGGCCAGTTAACTGGTTGGACTCCCTAAGGATTCCTTACCCTACTGTATTGCCTTGTGGGGATGCCTGCTTTGATATATTTCACTGCACAGTGGAAGGGTCCATCCGTTGGAAAGGAAGGGATTTGGAGTTTAATCTAAATGAAAATGAATTAAAGGAGGTTTGAGATTGGGGACTTTATTGAACCACTTATCTTCCTTGCTCTTTCTTAGCATTTGCTCCACTGTGGCCTAAGGTCAATGGAGTCCTTTGTTTTGATTCATCCAAACTGCGCTCTTTAGTGTGTGTTCTGGACCATTCCCAAAAAATGCTGTAGAGCTTTTGGGGGCCCTGGATCTGAGGGAGAAACAGCTTGTAGGTGTCAGACAGCCTGCTACTGCTCAGCTAAAGATTCAGGCATCTATGCTTTGGTACAGTTGTAAAAGTAGGAACTTTTCCACCTTATAAATGGTAGTTTTTATTAAGCTTTTCTTCTGAGTAAAAAGACAGTCTGGGGAATGAGCTTTCTGTTTGTCATGCCAGCCACTAGAGAGCAGAATAGTCACAATTCCTTGGACTGGTGTAACTCATTCTGATAGAGCAGGGCTACTGTCAGAACACGTTTGCTAATGTTTATCAATGTGGAAATTTCTAAAACAGTGGAATTCCTACTTTAGAATGCATACTAATCAGCAGAGGAATTTGTGCAGCTTCCTGGGTCCTACCCTCGTAGGACCATCGAGATTCTCATACATGTATCTTGGATTTACTTTGAGAAACACAGATCTTAATGTTTGGGGCATACATTTTTGCCTGATTATGTTTTCTCTTAGAATTGCAAAGCAAAATGATTTTTGGAGGGGAAATCAATAACAGAAACCAAGGCTTAGGGAAATAGAATGTTGTTATAAAGATCTTTCCCTGCCTTTATCTAATAAGTGTCAAAGGAGACTCACTCTGTAATGATTCAGGATCAAAGAAGCTACCAAAAACATGTTTTTGTCTGGAATTCTACTTCATTAAAGATAATCAAATGCTTAGGCTCCAAGTTTAAATAAGTTTTTAATGAAATACCCCTTTTATGACCATCTTATAGTACAACCTAATTTTTATCCTTTGGGTGTCATGAGGACCTGTCTTTTTTTTTTTTTTTTTTTTTTAAAGATTTATTTATTTGACAGATAGAGATTACAAGTAGGCAGAGAGGCAGGCAGAGAGAGAGAGAGGAGGAAGCAGGCTCCCAGCCAAGCAGAGAGCCCGATGCGGGGCTCGATCCCAGGACCCTGGGATCATGACCTGAGCTGAAGGCAGAGGCTTTAACCCGCTGAGCCACCCAGGCGCCCCAGGACCTGTCTTAATAGTCTTGGCGTTGTGAACTATAGTTGTGGAAACCTTCTGAGTATATTTATGTAATCCTGTCATTATCTTGAATGTATAGAGACCTTCCCTTATATGTAAAATTCCAATCGAGTAATGCACATTGTCCTAGTAAGGGTGATGATTTTATTTTTGCCATTGCCCCCAGAGAACAGAGGCATCCTTAGGGGAGATTTTGCCTTTGTTCTTAAAAAGAAGAATATGGAAAATCATTTAAATCTATGGTAGGATGCTGCAGATTAAAAATTTAAAGAGATAGGGGACTGAGTAAAATGAAAATTAGTTCTGAAGCTGGGACTTCAGATAAAATGAAAGATATTTTATCAGATGTATATAAAAACTGTCTTCTGTGAGTCTCTCATTGGCCTCCTTTCAAGAAAACAAATTTCCACCCTTACATATCTCATCTGAAGATTTTCCAATGTCACTTCCTTCCTCCTTCCTAGCTTTCAAGGTTTTTCTGTGATTATATACAAATGAAAAAGAAAGTTCTATAACCTTTCAAACATATACAGGATATAAAAATTTAATTTTGAGGGGCACCTGGATGGCTCAGTCAGAAGGCGTCTGCCTTCAGCTCAGGTCACAATCCCCAGGGTCCTGGGATTGAGCCCCATGTCCAGCTCCCTGCTCAGTGGGGAGCCTGCTTCCCCTCCTTGTGCTCGCCCTGTCTGTCAAATAAATAAATAAAATCTTTAGAAAAAACTAAGTAAAAAATTAATTTTGAAATTAAGGACGAAAAGTCTAGAATGTGTGATGGGAAGATGCTCCTTTTTAATGTGTGATTTTATGGAAAGGGGAAGATGCTTTTTTTTTTTTTTCCCCAGAAATGCTGCTGTCCTTACCATAAATTTTCATTAGTAACACTTTTAATAATGTATATATGTTATTAATATGACAATGTTCCTAAATTCTGATGGTGATGTGAATTATTATACTGAAGAAATCCTCCCAGTAGAGGAACCTCTAAAGAGGTTCAGTTCCTTGAAAGTCCAATAAACTTCTAGTAACATAAATCACTTGGGATGCCCATTTATAGTAAATACCTAGGGCAGGTGATGAAATGAGAATTTGCATTATAATCATGGAGCACAGATCCTGTGGTGTTAACTTTATTGTAGAGAATTATTCTGGCTCACATGAGAAATTGAATCCTTACAAAAGAGTTGAACTATTAAGAGCCCAGAGCTTTTCAAACCCTGTTAGTCACAGGTGTGCCAGGAATGGATCTCCCCTCAGCAGCTGGGGTGGCATATTTTCTCTCCAGGCCATTATGTGACAAAGGTTGGAAAGCACTGCAAAGACTTTGTTCTTCATTCTTTCTACTTTCTGTCACGCTCCAAAATGTTATGTGTACCCTCTCTTATTATCTAGAAAAGCGTCTTATGCAATAGCATTATCAATGTCTACTTTGAAAAATGCTAAATTAAGTATGTAGTTTCTTCTAAAATTCTAGCCCAAGGTGACTTAAAAATAAAAATAGTTTTGGGGCAACTATATGGTTCAGTTGGTTAAGCATCTGCCTTGGGCTCAGATCCTGAGATTAGGATCTGAGCCCTGCTCAGCAGGGATTCTGTTTCTCCCTCTCCCTCTGCCTCTTTCCAGCTCCCTCTCCTCGTCCTCTGTCCTCTCTCTCTTTCTCAAATAAATAAAACCTTTTAAAATAAATAAATAAAAATAGTTTCGAAAAACATTTAGACCATCATGTATTTTGTAATACAGTTGGGTCACTGCGGATTCCCAAGATAAATGTGTTTAAACAGAAGCTTTCTTATTCATTACCAGCCTCAGCTTTCATCCAAATTTATTTAATGATGAGGCAAGCCCACAGCATTGGTGTTGCAGTTCATCACCATGGAAGTGTTTCTGTCAACAAATCTTTGCTTTCCTATCATGAAATTGATTTTGCAGGGAAAAGGAGGATAATTGTGGAAGATTTCTTTTACTTCTCAAGATCTTCAGTTTGCCTGGGTGTCTAAATGAATTATGTTTAAAATTAGTAGCTGGCAGTAAAATTGACCAAACAAAATTAACAATTATGAAGTTGGAAAAAGGGAAACTAGTAATGAACTATTTTGTATGAATTTGGGGGGGGGGGGGGGGGGAATGTGGCTTGGGGACTAGATTTGTAATTTAAAATGTTCCTCTGAAAACTGTTGTTCTCTGTTATGGAAATATAAATTATTTTCAAAGTCCTATAAGATAGGTATCAGAATTCTTAGAATGCTTTGGCTGAGTTTTTCTCACTTACCTTGTAAGTGGCATAACAATAATCACAGAATAAATTTTCCTCAACTAACATAATGTATGTTTTTTTTTTTAAAAAATGCCTTTTCTATAACTTGTATTTAAAACTATCTTTGGCTTCTATTTGCTTGTTTAGAGGTAGGGGAGAAATGCAATTACATTGTAATTACAATTACAATTACATTGTAAGCTTCTGAATATAGCTGATTTACAAGCAAGGTAGGAAGCATCTACCTTAAATAATCCAAACTGTTTTGGGAACAGGTAAGAAAAATAAAAGTGACATTTTTGCTTTGAAGCAGTGTTCAAGAGCATATATCATTGTGGCTTATTTCATGTTTAGATGCAAATACATATGTTATGGGGTTTTCACCTGTAGTAGAAATACAGTCAACTCTTGATTATCAAGGTAATTTGTGTTTTCAAATGTGCTTTTTCTTGCTTCCTGTCACATTTCATTTTTACTTTCACCATCAGCTTATATGTGCTTATAAAAGCAAATTATTTAATATTTTATTCACTTAGTGTCAGTAAACATTTATTAAGTTCTTAATATGTGCTAAGCACTTTGCCAGGCACCAGGGATACTGAAATACATCTGAAGCTAGAAGTTAAGTTTGCCCCTGAGAGATCTTACAGTTCACTTTAAAATCAAAAAGAAACATAAATTTTATTTATTTGAACCACTTCCTCTTCCTCTAATAACATGTGATCAGAAGTTGACTGTAATGGGAAGTGGGAAGTAGGTCCTACTCGTTTTTAAGGAAGAATTAATAGACCTTATGAACAGAAAGTAAAATTCTATTATACATGCAAAAATATAACACAAAATGACCAAAAAAAAAAAAAATTCAAGCAATGGTAAAAATAACATTATTTACTGCTTTAAAATGTTAAGGTCTTTCATCAAGACAAGTTGCAGTGAAATTAATGTGAGTTATGGAAAATGAAATACATAAAAATGTATTTATACAGGTGCAGACTAAATACTTTCCATACAGGTATGTAAATGAAAAGATATACAGTAAGTGCACACTTGATATGACTATTGCAGGCAACGCTTAGTTAGTTTCAGATACTCCTGGATAGTTCATGCACAAACCTTCCCAAAGTACAAGTTCAGTCAGTCTTTTGGGGGACGTGGAGGGATAATTAAAAAGGATTGAGTTCCTTGCAACAATATCACTATAGACTGGATGAGGGTGAGAGTCGTCAGTTATATATATTACTTACTGTAATTTGTGATTGTCGAGGAAGAGGTGTGGCTGTTGGTGTAATAGTAATACTGCTGGTGACTTTATTGGTTGTTTTGTTTAGTGCCCCATTAGTTAAGCCTTGAGTTCGGCTATCCTGTGGTGGCATTGAAGGGCTGGCAGGTCTCATGGGGCTGGCTACAGCTTGCATGTAAGGACTTCCTAAGTGAATGTGGATTTTATTATCCTCAGTAGTTATCACACTTGAACTGTTGCTGTTTGAACGTTGAAACTGCCATGATGACTGCCGGTCAGGGGAGACTCTGAAAATTGCATGCTTGGCACTGATTTCTATTGGCTCTGGGGAACGTCCCTGCTCAGGAGAGCCTGCTGAACCAGTCACAGCCAAAACCTGAATAGGTGACATTGTCCTTTCTGGAGTTATAGAACCACAAGACTCTGGGGTCTGCGCTCTGGCAAAGGTTGCCATAGTAATTGGGGACATACTTTGCTCTATATTCATGAGGCCTTCAGCAGAAGTTTTGGATTTCACCGGTGTTATGGAGGCATTTTGGAGGATGGTTATCCTTTGCTTTGGGGTGCCACAGTTTGGTATCACTGCAGTGCTTGTGTAAGAGTGAGGACTCTCTGTAGTCGGACTTGTGATTTCAAGTGTGGCTGTGTTTTGGACATGGTCTGGAGTAACTTTTATATGAAGTGGCTGCCCAGGCGTGTGGCTTAGGACTAGATCTCCAGGTTGCATGAAATTGCCATTAGGTTTAGTTTGTATTTTTCCATTCTGAGGATGGCTCTCCTTTGATTTCATCCAAGGAATCCATAGCTTCCTGTTAACAGGACAGGAAGAAGATGAATTGCATTTAAAGGACAGCATGGATTCCTCGTCATTAGGGTCCTCATCCTGGTCCTCGCTCTCTTCATACAACTGACCATTGATGACTGCTCGCTCCAGAGAAATGAGACTCTTATAATCAGGCAGCTCATTGTCTGCTACTTCTGTCTGAACTTCTTTAGAAAATACTTGAGGGTCAGAGGTGACTCTTCCATTGAGACTAGGCCTGAGGTTCTTACTAAAATGCCGATACCTCTCTAACTCTTTAGTGAGGTTTTCAATCTCTCTTCCTAAATCTCTGTTTCTGTTTTCTTGTTGATTGAGTTTCTTTTGTAGAACTGAATGATCTCCCTGGAGATGACAAATGAGGTCCTCAGTTGCCATGTATTCATGAATTTTCTCTTTCAGTGCATCTACTTCTCTTGAGAGGTGCCCTGATTTCGCTTCTTCTTCTTGAAGCCTTTTGAAAAGCCACTGTTCATGGCTGGACTCTGTCTTTTCTGCTAACTTGTATTTTTCAAGTTCCATTTTAACATGTTCCAGCTCTTCAGATAAAAATTGAGCTTTATCTCGCTCATTAGCATACCTTCGTTCTAGAGTCTCATACTCATCTTCTGTTTTCATAAGGTCATCCTCAATGGCTTTCATATCCTTTAACTTCAATCTCAGTCTTTCCACTTCTTGAGAGAGTTCTTTAATCTTATTGTTTTCTTGGTGTAATGCTGTTGTGGACTTACTAGAATCTTGATTTAATTTGTTTTTTAGGACATCTTTCTCAATTCCTTCCAATGATTGAAGCCTATTTTTCAAAAGATTAACTTTGGACAGGAGATCATTTCCTTTCTCTTCTTCTGCTTTCAGTTTGTTCTTTAGATCATCTCTCTCCTTGGTGACACTGTACATTTTTTCTTCCACATCAGTTTTGGACTTCATTGCCCTTTTTGTTTCCTCAATTAACTTCTCAGTAACTATTGTTACTTTATTTTGCTCCATTTGAAGCTGAGAAGCAGCAGCTTGTAACTTATCTTCAGTTTGCTTTAATTTTTCACTCATTGTTTTCCTTTCATCTACCAGCATCACAGTTAATGTTTTCAGTTTAGTTAAGTCCTCTTTTAGGGTGAATTCTGTCTTTTCCAGCCGACTTTCAATGGCTTCTAGCTCTTTGATTCTTACTTTTAAACTCTCCAGTTCTTGAGACAGCTGCTTTGTGGTCATCCTTTCTTTTTCTAAATTGCATTTCAGAGAGTAACATTCTTGTTTGCTTTTGTTGAAGGCCTCTTCTAATTTGTCCAGAGCCATAATTCTTTTATTGAGATTTTCAACCTCAAGTTTGAAGTCTTTGCTCTGTGATGTTTCCTTTTCGAGCCTCTTATTGAGATCTCTGCACTGCTCCTCCATTTTTATGAGTTCTTCATCCTTCCCTTCCATTTCTAGCACACGTTTCCTGAGCTCCTCCACCTCAGCCATGATACCACAGTTTCCATATTCTCCCTTGTTGATTTTTTCTTTTATATCTTGCAGCTCCTCTTCTGCTTTTCGTAAAGACCTGTTTGTCTCTTCTAACTCATCAATTTGCCGGCTGAGTGCTGCCAGCTTTTGTCGAAGCTGACGATTTTGGCTGTCCTCGTTGGTGAGCTTTGCCATAATTGTTTCTTGGTTCTGGTCAAACTTCGTGGTCTGTGTTTGCAGTTCTTTCTCTAGTCTGGTTGCCTTCTGCTCTTCTTCCTGAACTCGGGTTTCAGCGAGGGCTAGTTTAGCATGTGTTTCCTTTGCGCTTGTGGTTAGGTCTTGGATTTTCTGTCTTTGAAGGGCAAGCTGTGCCGTCAGCCTTTGTTGTTCGTCCACCACCATCAAAGCAAAAGACTTCAGTTTGGTCAGCTCCTGTTTCAGGGCGGTGACCCTCTTTTCCTTTTCTTGCTCCTTCTTCTGCTGGGACTTGGTTTCTTGGTCAATCAGCTGCTTTAGTCTGAAAAATAGAAGAATGCATTCTACTTTGTGATTGGTGCTTTAGTAACTTAGCTGTCATTAAACACTTGTATAATTTTAAAAGATTGATCAGCTATACAGAATATGGAAAGGAATTCCTGAATTTGATTGGAGAGGAGAATCTTGATAAGCAGTTATCTTGCTTTTTTGCTTTCACTACTCCCTTTCCCCCCACCCCTTATTGATTGGTAATAGTTGTAGTTCACCAGGAGCTTTGGTGGAAGAGTAAAGGTAAAAATATTTTGTTTAAATTGCTTGTGTAATAGAACCAGTAGACAGTTTAGCCTGAAAGCTGTAAAAAACAGAATTTCAAGGTGACCTAGCTTCAATACTGGCTCTATTCTACCAGCTAATTAACCTGGGCAGTTATTTAACATCCTTGAGCTTCAGCCTCCTGATATGAAAAAATGGAGGCAATAATTATGTTATCTCACTGTGAAAATTAAATGAGATAATTTGTCTAAGATTCTTATAGTGCTGGCACAAAGTAAGCATTTGGTAAGTGTTAGTTATTGCTGTTGTCCTTTCTTATTAATGTGGCTGTGGTTACATTTATAAAATGTTTTGCCTCAACCTTTATAATATGTGGCACGTTACATTTGATGCTCAATTTCTTGATTCTTAATTGAGATGAAATTTTATTCACATTGCTTAGAAATTATACACTTCACTGATGGACCTTTCTGCCAATTAAAATATGGTTTACATTAGCATAACATTGTGCCAGGAACCATTCACTTCAGATCCATTCTTTTTTTTTTTTTTTTTAAAGATTTTATTTATTTATTTGACAGAGAGAGATCACAAGTAGACAGAGAGGCAGGCAGAGAGAGAGAGGGAAGCAGGCTCCCTGCTGAGCAGAGAGCCCTATGCGGGACTTGATCCCAGGACCCTGAGATCATGACCTGAGCCGAAGGCAGCGGCTTAACCCACTGAGCCACCCAGGCGCCCAGGAACCATTCACTTCTTTTTCTTTTTTTTTTTAAGATTTTATTTATTTATTTGACAGAGATCACAAGTAGATAGAGAGGCAGGCAGAGAGAGAGAGAGAGGGAAGCAGGCTCCCTGCTGAGCAGAGAGCCCGACGCGGGACTGGATCCCAGGACCCCGAGATCATGACCTGAGCCGAAGGCAGCGGCTTAACCCACTGAGCCACCCAGGTGCCCCAGGAACCATTCACTTCAAATATATCTTTATCCCCATAGTGACTGGCAGTTGAATGAAGGGAATTGAAAGGCATCTGAAGGGCTTGAGTTGTCATACCATAGGCAAGAGCACAGGGTTTAATAGGAAAGACTTGATTAGAGTCAGATGGTAGAAATGATGGAAGAAAAACTATCAGGGGACACCTGGATGGCTCAGTAGGTTAAGCCTCTGCCTTCGGCCGGTCATGATCTCAGGTTCCTAGGATCAAGTCCCACGTCAGGATCTCTGCTCAGCAGGGAGCCTGCTTCCTCCTCTCTCTCTGCCTGCCTCTGTGCCTACTTGTGATCTCTCTCTGTCAAATCAATAAAATCTTAAAAAAAAAAGCCAAACTGTCAGGAACATAATAGTTCCCTCATAAATAATGATTCTATTATAATATTACTTTTTTCTTTAATGTTTTAAATTTGTTGGCATAACACAATGTCATTTTACATGTAGTATAAATTGTCTCTTCCACACATTTTCCTCCTCAACAGTGAAGTCATAACTTGAAATTTGTGGCACTCTTGATTACATTGGGAATGGGCTGATTATAGAGAATGTAATTACAGCTTTGCAGTACTGTTATACAGAAGCTAAAATAGAGTGGAATCCCTGAAGAACTGAACTAAAGGACTTGTCATGGTGAGAAGCTTGTTTTCTGATAAAGCATAGAGAGCTCACAATATTTTACTATATCTTTTCTATTAGGAATGAGTTAATTATGCAATGCATATGTTTAATCCTTGCCATAAAACTTTCTTTTTGAAAATTGTTTAAGGATTTGTGAGGACATTTTAAAAGGAAACTAATTTAGAAGAGTCTTCTTGGAAAAGTCTATCTTGAGATCCTAATCTGCTCTTTTCCTTGATTACATTTCATAACAGGAACATGTTTAAAATAATAGTATAATGTAAGAATTCCCTTTTTTTTTTTTTTTGTGGGGAGGATCCACTTTTATTTTTTCCTATTTTGAGAACCTGACAGGAGGCTGATTTGAGGGCTGGAATCTGTGAAATTCTTAAGAAACTGAGCTGGATGCTGGGGTGGGGTTGATGATGATCTCATCCACAGTCTTGGAAGGAGGCTTGCCTGTGGCCTCTGGCCCTTTCCCACTCCCTATTTGAGATACCTGAGAAGAGAAAGATGGCACCTCCTTCCTGAATGGTAATGAGACTTCACAAACCACTGGTAAATACGTCCACAGGCAAACTGCTTTGGTGGTAAAAGTTACAAAAATTTTGGCAAAGTGCTTCTTCCTCCCACCTTAGCATTAGAATCATATTTAACAATGTACTGAGTATAACTGCAGTAAAATATTTTCCCTGCTTTACATCACAGTTCTTAGAGTTTGTTAGAGAACAGTTTCACAAAAACTTTTCAGGATTTGTTTTCAACTTATTAAATAATACCATGTGCTATTTCATTTTCAGGATATTTTCTTAGGATATAAAAGAGGGAAGATTGTTTTACAGTATAATGAAAAAAGCATAAAAACTGAATGGTGATAAGTGAACCTTGGCAGAGCTATAACTGGCAAAAAAAAGATGTTGAAGAAGTTTAAATTGTTTCTATTGCGTTCATTGTTTTTGGCAGCAAGCATGATCCATCTTTTTCATGGTTTCTGGAAATTAGCTGGCATCCCCTTTTGTTCCCAAGCCCCGATCCTATAAGGTAGGCACATAAAACTGACAAATTGAGTACATTTGGTCTCAGTAATTCCTTACTACTAATTTCCTGAAAACCTGCTATTTCTGTGGGCCAGTCCCATGAGCACACCATAAGACAGTCAAGAGGCTGGTGAGGTAAGGCCTGTCTGGGAGGGAAATAAGAGTTTACATGCAGAAAGAGTTATACTCCCAACCATTAGCTCAGGAGCTTAGGGCTGGCAACCAGTGAGAACTTAAGATAGAGAGGCCCTGATAGAACCTTCTGAGAGCCAGTTGGTGCCTGTAATGCTATTACATATTCTGTGTGTGTGTGTGTGTGTGTGTGTGTGTGTGTGAGAGAGAGAGAGAGAGAGAGAGAGAGAAAGGGAGGGAGATGGAGAGGGAGAGAGGCTGATTATACTACTGAATTGGAATTAGCACTTCTGGTATAGTCGAGGGGCTTACCCTAAATCATTCACTGTTCTTGCTTTTTACCAAGAAGGCTGAATTTGAGTTTGAGGTTAGTTTATGGACTTGAAGAAATGCATTTCTATGCAGAGTTAGCAGGTCCTTATAAGATTTGAAGCTGCAAGCCTGACTTTTACACAGTGCCCTAAATAAACTGATTGTCATACTGCTAATTACTAATGTAGGGATTTGTGTATGTGTGTGTCTTTTCTTTTTTCAAATGTATATGAATACTTTCAGCAAATATTTGATTTTGACTGTATTTTAGTCATTTGAGGTCCATAAATCATGTATCCAAAACTTTTGAAGCCAAATGTTTTCAAAGCTACAGTTTTTCAAATTTTAGAAAGGCAGTAAGGAGCATCTATCATACATACAGCTCCAGCAAGTCCTGTGGCACCACGTCCTAAGCAAACCTCTGAATACTTCTGCAGTGAACCCTGTGAAGAGTTACACTAAGTGGGATAATTAAGATAATGAATAGCCTCGCCTCTATTCAGGCTTAGCTGCCAGATGATGAGTTCAGATAAGAAGTGCAGCCACAATTTAGAAAAGAATATTGCATAGTTATTAGCTTTTTGAAATTGCAAACAAGGGATTGTGGATGTGGAAAATGCAGGTATAGACTATTGGTGTCTTTTGGTAAGGAGGGTATGGAGTTAAGGGCCCTACGCCTGCTTTCTTCTTCAGTTGGATTAGGTTTTAAATGAAATGAAATAAATAAATGAAAAATAAGTAAATGAAATAGTACCTTAATTTTCTGTCTCCATTATTTTTCTTCACATAGTAACAGGTTTTAGGCAGTGATGCTGACTGATTTTATATGCTAATGCAGATTATCATTGACTCTTGAGTTTGCTAGAAATAGCAGATAAATATTTTGAGAGCTTTTAGCCAGGGTACACATAATCTTGAAAGCTGCATAGACCCTGAGATGCAGAATGCCCAGATATAAAATTCAACCCCTCAAAGCTGTGTAGTCAAATTATTGCTCCTTTTTTCATGAAGAGTTCCAGTTAACACACCTTTATGTAGGGATGTTTGTATAATCTATGCTAGGGTTTCTTTATTGTCAGCACCATTGGCATTTTGAGTCAAATGATTTTTTGTTGTGGGGGCTGTGCTCTGCATTTTAAGATGTTTAGCAGCATCTTTGGTATCAACTCACTAGATGCCAGTAGTAGCCTTCCTCTCCCCACTTGTGACAACCAAAAATGTCTCTAGACTTTCATTGCCCAGTGTTTCCTAGGGCAACAAATTCCCTAGTTGAGGACAGTGAGTTGTGTGCTTAGGGACATTTATATATGTCAGTCTGTCATTAGGGTTAGACTCTTCATCATTTTGCCTTACTCAGCTTTAGTGAAGCAGGTGCATCAAAAAGTTCCCACCTGAGTTGCTTATATACCTGGTGATTATATCTTTCCTACAAGTGGCCTCTTCTTTACCAGTGCTTCTCACAGTTTAAGGTTCATTTGGATCACCATGAAAATTGAAGCTCAGGAATGTCAGGAAGGCATAAAGCCCAAAGCCACACTATGTCTCCAGGAAAGAACACAAACTATTACCTCACCCTGGTCCACATACACTGTTTTTTTCAAGAAACAGTCTCTGTGTTGGAGAAACTATCAACCTAAAGAAAAACTATCATAATCATTGTGTTTGAATTCTCTTTAGTTCATATCTCATAGGGCAGTGGTTTCTAAATGTTTGCTCTTCTGTCTCCTAAAATAATTTTATTATGTACAACTAGTTTGTTCATATATGGTATAGTCATAGCACTTCCTTTAGCAAATATTATCTACCTTTTCTCAGCTTATTGAAGTATAATTGACAAAACTATAAAATATATACATTATATAACATGATTTGATATATAAATATACACACACACACATACATATATACGTATATATATAGTGAAAGGATTCTCTCCAAGTTAACATATTCATCACCTCAAATATTCACTTTCTGTGTGTGTAAGAACGCTGAAGTTCTACTCTCTTAACAAATTTCACTTATACAATACAGGATTATCAGCTGTAGTCACCATGTTATATATTAGATCCACAGACCTTATTCATCTTTATAAATGAAAGTTTATACCCTTTTACCACCTTCTTCCTGTTTCCTGCCCCCACCCTCATCCTGGCAACCACCTCTCTACTTTCTGTTTATATAAAGATCAGCTTTTTTTTTTTTTTTTTTTTTTTTTAAGATCCCCATGTAAGTGATACCATGCAGTATTTGTCTTTCTCTGTCTGGCTTATTTCAGTTAGTGTAGTGCCCTCCAGATTCTCTGTGTTGTTGCAAATAGCAGGATTTCCTTCTTTTTTAAAGCTGAATAATATTCCATTTCATCACATTTTCTTTATCTCTTCATCTTTGTCAGACACTTCAGTTGTTTCCATACTTTGGCTATTGTGAATAATGCTGCAGTGAACATGAGAGTTGAGATATCTCTTCAGAGATGGTGATTTCATTACCTTTCAGGATATATACCCAAAAGTGGGATTGCTAGATCATAATGGTAGTTTTTGAAGATTTCTTGAAGAACCTCCATATTGCGTTCCATAGTTCCATTTACATTCCCACCGACAGTGTACAGGAGTTCCCTTTTCTTCACATCCTTGCTAACACTTGTTACTTCTTGTCTTTTTGGCAGTAGATAAGATGTGAGGTTTTCATTTTCATTTCATTTCATTGTGGTTTTCATTTTCATTTCCCTGATGACTAGTGTTGTCGAGCACCTTTTCATATACCTGCTAGCTATATGTATGTCTTCTTTGGGAAAATGTCTGTTCAGGTTCCTTGCCCATTTTTAAATTTATTTGGTTTTTTTGCTGTTGAGTTACATGAGTTCCTTATATATTTTGGATACTAACCCCTTATTGGAAATATCATTTGCAAGTATCTTCTCCCATTCCATAGGTTTCCTTTTTGTTTTGTTGACAGTTTTCTTGCTGTGTAGAAGCTTTTTAGTTTGACAGAGTTTCAATGTTTATTTTTCCCTTTTCTTCTCTTGTCTGAGGAGACATATCTAGAAAAATGTTTTATGGCTAATGTCAGAGAAATTTCTGCCCATGTTTTCTTCTAGGAGTTTTATGGTTTCATGTCTCACATTTAGGTCTTTAATCCATTTTGAGTTCCATTTTTGTGTATGGTATAAAAGAATGGTTCAGTCTCATTCTTTTGCATATGCTGTCCAGTTTTCCCAGCACCATTTAGTGAAGAGACTCTTTTTTTCCATTATGTATTCTTGCCTCCTTTGTCATAGATTAATTGACCATATGTAAGTATGGGTTTATTTCTTGGCCTATTCTGTTCCACTGATCTGTGTATCTGTTTTTGTGCCAGTGCCATACTCTTTTGATTACTATAGCTTTGTAGTAGATCTTGGAATCTGGGATTGTGATACCTCCAGTTCTATTGTTACTTCTCAAGATTGCTGTGGCTATTCAGGGTCTTTTGTGGCTCCATACAAATTGTGGTATTAATTCTATGAAAAGTGTTGGTGTTTGGTAGGGATTGCATTAAATCTGTAGATTGCTTTGGGCTGTATGGACTTTTTGTTGTTGTTGTTGTTGTTAAGAATTTATTTATTTGTCAGAGAGAGAATGCGAGCATAAGCGAGGGAGAGGCAGGCAGAAAGAGAAAGAAGCTCCCAACTGAACAAGGAGCCTGATGGGCAAGACTTGATCCCAGAACCTGGGATTGTGACCTGAGCCAAATGCAGATGCTTAACTGATGGAGCCACCCAAGTGTCCCAGTATGGACTTTTTAACAATATTGGTTCTTCCAGTTGATAAGCATGGAATATATCTTTCCATTTTTTGTGTCATCTTCTATTTCTTCCATCAATCTTTTATAGTTTTGGAGTACAGGTCTTTCATTTCCTTTCTCTTGGCATAAAATTCAAAAAACATTGCTAAGACCGAAAGGGAGGAGATTACCCACTATTTTCTTCTAGGAGTTGTATAGTTTCAGGTCTTACATTCAAATCTTTAATCCATTTCCAGTTGATTTTGGTGTGTAATATAAGATGGTGGTCCAGTTTAATCTTGTAAATGTGAATATCCAGTTTTTTCAGAACCATTTTTTGAAGAGGTCCTTTTCCTACTGTGTATTCTTGGCTCCTTTGTTGAAATTTAATTGGTCATATTAGGATTTTTTTTTTCTCGGCTCTCTTTTCTGTTCCATTGATGTCTGTGTCTGCTTTTTATGCAAGTACTATACTGTTTTGTTTGCTGTAGCTTTGTGATATAGCTTGAAATCAGTGATCGTGATGCCCCCAGCTTTGTTCTTCTTTCTCAAGATTGCTTTGGCCATTCAGGGTCTTTTTGTTTACATACATATTTTAGGATTTTTTTTTTTTTTGTATTTCTGTGAAAAATGCCATAGAGATTTTGATAGAGATTACCTTGAATCTGTAGATTGCTTTGGAAAGTAATACTAATCCTTATAATCTGTGAACATGGAATATCTTTCCATTTATTTCCATGTCTTCTTCAGCTTATTTAATCAGTGTTTCACAGTTTTCACTGTGCAGATTTTTTTTTACCTCCTTGGTTAGATTTAGTTCTAAGTATTTTTTTCATTTTATTCATTTTGTTGCTATTGTAAAATGGGACTATTTCCTTAATTCATCTTTCTGATAGTTCTAAAAGGATTTTCTGATAGTTTATTCTAAAAGGATTTTTAAAAACACATTTTAAAGCTGCCATCTACAAATTTGTACTCAAGGTTTAAATAAGTGCAGAAGATATATATTAACATTTGCCATATAATCTAAAATCTAAAATGTCACCATTGGCAAACCAGTTACCTAAATCAGATATTCAGGAATAGTCTGACTTCATTTCTCAACTTAGGTAAATGTGTAAATACGTATCTCTTTGGCAAGCATTTCACTCCTAAAAGGGATAAGGCACAGCAACTTGCCCTGAGTTTTTCCCAGAGAAAGAAACAAGCACTGCTACCCCCAGTGGTTCTGAAGCTGTTGCTGTGCTGCTTTCATGGGACTCTGAGGCGTAAGTCTTTCTGTAATTGTCCTTGTGTCTGTGTTGTGCTCCAGAGAAGTTTCCAGCCCAGGAAGATGTGTTTGGTAAAATTTTAAGTTGGAAGACTGTTTTGAAAGGATTGTTGCAGAGCTGGGAGCATAGGCACTTTCTCTGGAAAGTCTTTGTGTACCCTCAGGGTAGGTGTACCCCAGTCTCGAAGATTATTGTCTTGGAGTACTTACATTCATGTTCAAGTACTGATAGCACAGGATTATAGGAATAGTCACTGAATCCTGTCCAATAAAAACAGGTTGTGGAAGCTGGTTTTGTGGACACGAATTGAGGTAGTTAAATCCAAACTAGCTTAAAGCAGTGTCTCATTACAGCTTTTCTTTAGAGTTTCTATTATGGCTTAGAACTGTTACAACTTATTGTGGTTTATCACTATTATTATGTGCAATACCAGTTCCTTGTTTTTTTAAAAATATCACATCTCTCATCTTGAATGTTCTTTTGTACTAACCATAAGGTTGGTTCTTTATTACAAATTACACAGTCAGAGGGTCTTTTTAGTTTTTATTTACATACACATATATCAGCACACATGTATGACTATATTTTATCTCCTCTATGTGAGACACCAAATGAAGTAATATTGATCATATAACACATATGAAACAGATGGTTTGTCTAAAATGTTCTAATGCTGATACCCATTATAATTTATAATTTTTACCACTTTTGATTTTGTCTTACTTATCTGCATTACAATGAACCCTACTAAAATATAAGCTTCTTAAGAATTGGGCACATGTCCGATTCATTTGTTTCTTCTACAAATATGTCTACCACAAAGCCCCTTATATGTGAAGGGTATCAAATGTTTATTTGTTTCCCCAAATGAGCGTTTTTTGAATGAATCAAGGAATGAACAAATATACCTTCTCTGGAAATATTATAGTATTGCCCTGAATAATTTTATTCATTTTTTAAAAGAAGATGCTCTAGTGTTTACTCTGTGCATGGTTTCAAGTGTTTAAGAAAATGAGGTATAAATGGTTTTCCCATTGATGTTTTCCAAATACATTATTGGACTTCAGAAAGAATTAAGATTGTTGCAACATCTCTTCTTTCAGATTCCTGCATTAGAACTATATGTGCTTGCTTGGTTGACAAGAGAAATTGGTGATAAATGTCCACCTCAAGCCCCTCACTCTCCTTTGATTATTTCATCTCTGCAAACAAAGGAGCAGTTTTTATTTTTTCGAGTCCAGAGCTCTGCTGGACAAATATATTTATTACACAAGCAACATTAATCAGCAGCAGCAAATGAAATTGGAAAGGAAATATTCATCTATAATCTGACCACCCTAATAATCAATGGTTTCTATTTTTCCAGATTCTTATCTGTTTTTTGTTTTTTTTTTTTTCCGACACCTGGCCCATATAAATAAATGTACGGTGATTATCAAGCAATAAAACCAATTCCAGGGGCGCCTGGGTGGCTCAGTGGTTTAAGCCTCTGCCTTCGGCTCAGGTCATGATCTCAGGGTCCGAGGATCGAGCCCCGCATCAGGCTCTCTGCTCAGTGGGGAGCCTGTTTCTCCCTCTCTCTCTGCCTGCTTCTCTGCCTACTTGTGACCTCTCTCTCTGTCAAATAAATAAATAAAATATTTTAAAAAAAAACCAATTCCACAAGCCATTAGTGGCATTATGTTGCTTCTGTTAGCTGAAGAAATCAGTATGTAAGTAGAGAACAACTTCAGAGTCTGCTTACCTTCTCATCTGTCATTTTTAGGAGACACATACTCCACTGTATTTATTATATGGATCTTGAATTTAAGTTTTTGATGTTATGAATATGGCAAGACTTGTTTGTTTAATTTGCAAACAACAAAGGACTGTAGTTAGTACTGGAGCTATACTGAGATGAACAGGGGAGGGTTCATTCCTTTCTCAAAGCATTTGCAGGCTGTTGGGGAAGAATCAGCAGATAGTTCCAGTGCAATTCAGTAAAGATTCCAGAGCAGTAGTTCTCAAATTTTTAGTCTCATGACTCATTTATACTTTTAAAAATTATTGATGACTCTAAAGAGCTTTGATTATATGATTTATATTTTTCAATATTAACTATATTAGAAACCCAGACTAAGATTTTTTTAATGTTTGTATATTTATTCATTAAAAATAATAACCCATTGTATACCAACATGTTTTATGAAAAATAACTTTTTCAAACCAATAAACTAAGTGAGAAGCGTTGCATTGTTTCCTGTTTCTGCAAATTCCAGTGTCTGGCTTAACTGAGGACAGCTGGTCTCAGTTCTTTTTCATACATTCTGTAACCTGTCAGAACAGTGACATCACAAAATGTCATGTAGCCTCTGGAATACTCCTTGTACACTTGTAAGAGAATGAGAGTGAAAAAGATAGTGTTATTATAAAAATAACTTTGAACTTGCAGAGCTCTTGAAAGGGACCACACTTTGAGGACCATTTCTCTTGAGGATAGACAGTTGAAGCATAAATGACAAATAACGTCTTTCTCTGGAAAAGCCTCTAGTTTGGGTTGTCAGCTTCTGCAGTGAGTGAGCCCTTCACTTCATCCAGATTCACTGACCTAGTCACTGCTCCAGTGTTTCCATCATTAATAAAATTAGTTGTTTGTTCCCTACCTTGGATAGATAGAAGATCCTCTGCCTTCAATACCTCTCTCTCAGTTCTTAGAAAAATCCTAAATGACAAAACTGTCTCCCTAAAACACTGTGTTTTGTTTGAAACCATAATTTGATATAAGGTCATGGAAACCACTGAATTGCCTGGTTTTTAAAATGCATCGATCCACAGTGCTATGCAGGTCAGCTGACATTTAATTAATTTCAGATCTTTATGAAGCAGTTACAGTGATGACCTACCATGTGCAAGGTACCATGCTTGTTATTTGTCAGTTTCCCTTTCTCTGTCAAAACCTGGAAACCTGTATACTTTTCATAGCTCTGGTTATACCTTATAGTAGTTTCCCATCAACAAACACATGGTGTGATATACCAAATTCTATTTGATCTTTTCTTAAGATATATGAAATACTGTTCATTCTAGTCCTAAGTGTGTAACTTCACTTTGATGGGCCTCAGTTTCTATATTTGCTTTTATTCTTCCAGAACTAGTTTAATACATTGTTTTCTTCCTGACTTAAATGTTAATCACTAAAGCAGCTACGTACATTACGCTGATTTATTCATTTTCGTATCTGCTCTCACAGCTAGGCTTTAATAGTGTGGTTATGATTATATTCCACCATGTCTTTTAGCAATTCTTATTAGTATATAATTTTAATTGTCACATTGCATTGATAGCAGCTACATTCATAGTTAAATAACCACAGAGCTCTAAGCAGTTCGTAGAGTAATTACATGCAATTTTTGGAAAGCTTCCTTAGGCTGAGATAGGTTCTTGATAATCAGGCTTATAATTTATGTTTCTTTGCTCTACTCCCTTTTTCACTGGGACTTTTCACTGTTTAGTCTGATTTTTAGGAGCACTCATAAAAATAGCTATGACCAGTCTTTTATTCAATGTGTGCTGCTTCCTTTTATTTCTCTCACAAGTCAGAGGTTTTTTTAAAAATTACAGCTACAGCATACCATAGTTATAATGTAATGCTCAATTCATTTGACTTGGTCAGCAAGATCTAGAAGAACAGTAACACTTTTTTTGGCATCTGCTAGCTGAGTATGAGTGTACATCTGTGTCTGCTTTATGTCCTTATTATTGAAGATCCTGTCATCATCACTGAGATCATTTAGAGACACCATAAATGGGTCCAGATCCAGCAAGCTGAGTTACTGCTTTCCTTCATTGTGAAACAAGAATTGGGGCATGAAGTGACAGAGGAGGTTTAAGCTGGTGTCAGAGGAATATATTGTAAAAATGGGGCACCATGAGTCAGGACTTTGCATTATCTGAACAATTTTGTTTGGATCCCCAGGGATTACAGGAAGTGAAATAATAAGGTGAAAATAGTCAAATGACCTGTTAATTATAAGGAGCTTGTAAGCCTTTAGCAGAAAAACAGGATCCTTACAGGAGCCTGTGAAACCCTCAAATTGGACAGAGGGACAGGGGTTGGGGCAAATCTCACTCTTTCTTAAAAACAGGGAAAAAAAACAAAGACACTGAGTGAGACCCAGTGTCTCCTAGAAAGAAAAAAATGCTGAAAGGTGTGGTTTCAGAACCAGAAAAAGGCCACTTTGAGAGCTCACAGGCACAGAGCTTGGAGAGTAAGGCTATAGGAGAGTATTTTCATTTTGAGACCATAGAATCTGGGTCAGAAAAGACTCCACACCCAATCAAAGGGCCAGGTGCGGACTTGAAAAGGTGCTCAATTTAGGCCTGAGGGAGGAAATCAGAACATGGAAATGATGACAGGGATAGCACATACAATCTCTTCTAATTACTTAGAAACCAAATTATGTGTTGTCTCTTTAGTGCTATATTGTCAGTTAAGGAGCTTTCTGTAGAAAGAACTATTGGATGATGGATGTTCATTTAATACCACTAATCTGGTGCCTCTCCAACCCCCCATTTTAATTATTCATATTAATAAAAATATCTACCCAAATGGATTTTTTTTGTCTTGCTTTGAATATGTTACAGCTATAAAGAAGGAGCTTTGAAAAAACAATTACTGCAAATACACTGCTACACGAAGGAGCTTATTCTTCTTTTTGTGTTCTTACTCCCTTACATACTCTGAATGAAGTTCTTAATTATTTGAAAAAGATCCCTCAGATCACTATTTTAACATTTTCTCTTTTTCAGACTTTTCATTTCGATTGCTACTATGCCAAAAACAAAACAAAAACATACACACCCAAAAAAAAAAAAAAAAACCCTAGCCCAGTCTTTCATCAGATTGAGACTTCAGGTCCTTAGCTGACTGAGTTTTAGGTGGACATCTCCCTGATCTTTTAAGGCCTACCTGGGCCAACCACAGCCATGATGGTTTCCTTTTGCTGCTTTATCTCTCTCTACAGAGAAGCATTCAAAAAACTACCTAGCAGGTGATGCCTTGGGTTGCCACAGATACGAGTGTGCTCCTGTATTATTCAGAGTGCCTTGTCTGGGACACAGCATACATAGCTGCGTTTAGGTTTAAGTTGGTGATGGTGGTGATAATATTGGGCTTGTCCCCACGTTCCTAACACTTTGTTTATCATTCTTTCCACTCCTTCCTCCCTCTTTCTGTGGTTGATTTTGTACTCTTTCTGATTTGTGTTCTTCTGAATCTTAGCCTTTTGCCCCAAGGTAGCCTTCTTTAGGATAGGGCTCGTGTCCTCTCTACTGCCCCAGCAGTAGATGGCAGTAAACACTGCAGGTAGCTGAGTGGCAAGGGACAGGCAGGATACCTGACAGGGAGAAAGTACATTTGCCCCCGATGCAGCATCAGTGGAAAAGAGGCAATAGAAGGGACGTAGGGTAGTGCCAGAAGGAGAAATTCAGATTTTGGGGTTCATTTTTCAAGCCAGAGTTGAATCTTGGCTTTCCTTCTTCTATCTAGTATGACTGAGAAAGCAATTTAATTTCTATGAGTCTCACTTTCTTCATCTGTAGAATGGGGATAATACTGGACACTCCCTCATAATAGTGTTGTTCTGAGGACTAAGTAAAACAATCCATATAAAAGCTCCTAGCATTCTACCTATCACAATGTGTATCGGTTATTAGAAGTAGGAAACTGTCATGGTGAGGCAAAATAGAGGAGTACCTCAGCCACAGTGGACCGGCCTAAAGTAGGAGTCACCTAGGAGAGAGAGTCAGAATGCATACTAGAATGAAAGATATGATTACCTAATCTGTTTACCGTGATTTACTTTCAGGCCATTAATGGGTCTTTTTAGCCACATACATAGTTAGCACATTGACTGTCATTTTAGGCCAGGGTTTCTCAGCCTTGATACCATTGACATTTTGGTCTGAATAATTCTTTGTTATGGGGGCTGTCCTGTACATTGTAGGATATTTAACAACATCCCTAGCTTCTACCTACCCAATGCTGGAATAACCCAGTAACCCCCAACTCAGTTGTCACAACCAAAAGATGTCTCCCAACATTGCAAAATGTTGGGATAAAACCTGGGGATAAAAGTCATCTTTAGTGGAGAATGACCACTTTAAGGCATAGGTAATTTTTTGGAAAACTTCTATTTGATCTCTTTGTTAGTTGTCTCTGATATTCATACTGCTTTTCATAATCTGCTGCTCAAGTGTTTGTGGGATTAGCCAGTATTTTCCATTTCTCTTTAGTTTACAGATCTATGCCACAGCTCTTTTCCCTCATGGTAAAGAATATTGTCGTGAGTGTGCATCATTCAGTGAAATGCCAGCATATCACAATGGATGATAGTAGCTCACCTTCCCAAAGCCTATCTAATGTTCTGCTCATCTTACCCCTGTTCTTCATTCCTGGAGTTTGAACATGACCTTCTTTGCTGGGATCAGATACTCTTAGACTTGTCTACTTGGGTACTGAGAGGCAGTGTGGGCTGACTTACTTGGTGCCGACCTGGAGGGAACAGTCTTTTTCTGTATATGCTGCTTCCTGCCAGGTATGGTTTCTCTAGTGAAAAATGTGGAGAAGACTACTGAGGATGTTTTACAATGTTTTTTGTTGAGCAATTCAGAAAAAAAATACATAAAGTAACAGGTTGAAGAACACCCGAATTGTCTGAGAAGCAAGTTGAGGTTTTTATATTGTTATATAATTAACTTTGTAATTAATTTGCTCAGTTTTAACTCTAACCAAGTCTGAACTTCAGTTTTGGATGGTAGATTGGCATTCTTAAATATATAATATGTGTTTAAAACTATGTATATTAAAAGGTAAATTGTATCTTTCTCTCACCTCATCCTTCATCTACCCATACCCCTTTCTGAACCTATAACCACTGTACATATTTTCTCTTATAGTTATTTCTAGAATGTTTTTATATGAGTAAACAAGCAAATACAAATAAAGATTCTTATTCTTCTTTATACAAGAAATAGCATTCTGTAACTGTTCCTCTGTCACCTTGATTTTTGCAGTTCGACATTTTCTTAGAGATCCTTCATTACATCAGGATTCTTAAGCAGGGGTAGGAAAAAGGAATAAAAATCAGCATCACTGCTAAATAAAATCCTCACAACTTCATGCTAAAGAAATTAAATTTGTAGGCTTTTAAATCAAATAATATAGAGGGAATCATATACTTTTGTTGTTTTAAAACTTTTAAAAGAAAGTTCATATAAAAGATAATTTTAAGATAAGTTGTAATAGTAATATTATTTGATTATAATTTTTACAACAGCACCTTGATTACTGTATATCTGTCTTTAAAATGTCTGTGTAGCATCTGTATTTTCTTAGTTGAGAAACTGAGGCCCAGGGCGCCTGGGTGGCTCAGTGGTTTAAGCCGCTGCCTTCAGCTCAGGTCATGATCCCAGGGTCCTGGGATCGAGTCCCACATCGGGCTCTCTGCTTGGCGGGGAGCCTGCTTGCCTCTCACTCTCTGCCTGCCTCTCTGCCTACTTGTGATCTCTCTGCCTACTTGTGATCTCTCTCTGTCAAATAAATAAATAAAATCTTTAAAAAAAAAAAAAAAGAAAAAAAAAAAAAAGAAACTGAGGCTCAGGCAGATTGCATAACATGCAAGGCCATTATCATGGTAACCCTGGAACTGGAAATTGGAAGACTCCGATTCCCAGCTACTATCCAGTGTAGGATTTAGCTTATAGAACTAGACAAGCAGATTAAAGGTCTACTCTTTGCCACTTGATCTTACTTAATCCTTATAACAATGTTATGAAGTATTATTTCCATTTTATAGATGAGGGTACAAACCAAAAAAACTAGAATTTAGACAGGTTAAATAATTACCAAAGAGCACTGACTATAAAGCTTGTGTTCTTCTCACTTCAACCAGACTACATGCTAGAAAGCCAAGAGTACTGACCTTGAAAGAGTTTCTTCTTTCTCCCATCCCATGTTTTTAGTGTTCATTTGTTCATTCCTGTACTCTCCCACCCACACCCCACCTTGGCTTCTTGACTCCTGTCTTTGCTCACTCTGCTCCAGGCATGCCACCTTCCTTGTTCCTTGAACACAACAGGGCCTGTGTTTTTTGTACTGGTTACTTCCCCAAGGATCTACCCATCTCCCTCATCTCATCTAGTACCATTTAGTATACTATATTTTACTTATTTAATTGGCTGTCTCTCCTACTAGAATATAAACTTAATGCAAGTGGGTAGGGGTGTGTGTGTGTATGTGTGTATGCTTTACTCAATAACTGGTCAGTTACTGTCAGTTTTATTCAATGCTATATTTTTAGTTCAGGAACAGTACTTGGTACTTAATTGGTATTCAATAAATATTTGAACAAATACCTATTCTGCTTTTGAACTGAATACTGTGTTGAGGATTAAGGTTGTAACTATAAGCAGTAGACACATAATAAGTAGTTACTTCCCTCTATAGTGAATGAGTAAGTTACCGTTTATTGAGCAATTATTATATGCCATGTACCATGCTAGTCCTGGAAACAGTCATAGAAGGCAAGTGTTATTGTTCTCATTTCACAAAAAAAGCAACTGAGGCTCAGAAGTTAGATAATTTGCCAAAGGTTCTGCTGGTTAATTGGCAGAACCAGAATGCCAGTACAGTTTTTATAACAAATCCTGTTTCTCATCACCATGACATACATCCACAGCTCCTATCGCATATATATTATGTACCAGCCTCTGTCAGTAATTGTGTTGTAACAGTCTGTCTGTCAAAGGCATAGAAAATCACTGCCACTTACAATCTTGTTTTGTCACAGTATTTCTGTATAGGTTCATGATTACTTTGAGCCTTGATGATGAGACATTAATAAATATTCTCTTAATTACTGTAATAATAAAGCAAGTTTAGTCACTTGGCATAAATTCATAAATATTTTTGGATGGTTTAAAAAATTGTGACTTTGCCAGTAAAAACATCTCATGTTCCCAGAGGAGGAGGGTTTGTCATAAATACCATTTCCATTGAACATTTCAAGGAACTTAAAGTTCTCGGAAAATATTTTTAACAGGCAGCCTTTTCTCAGGCAAACTTCAAGGGCATAATACCATATACCCTTAAAAGTATGGGTGCATTTGCTTTATCTTATTAAGAATATTTATAGGTATTTCTTTTATTGTTCAGAATTCATCTATATTTGGATGTTTCTTATGTGTCTTAGTGGATTGAGGTAAACAGACATGGATTCTTTAGAAAAGCATTCTGATACAGCTGCAGAACTTTTTAAATCTCCATTAGCCCCCCCCTTTTTTTCCCTCTTCCCAGATCACATATTTTCATTCAGCTATCGCAAATAGGTATTTTGGAGGATTAGTATAATTCCTTGCTCTAAACACTTATTCTTCAGTAGGTTGCTTTTCTTTCTTGTATTTTCTCTCTTTTAAAAAGTTACAAAGATTATATCCTTTTCAAATCTTACTCTGAGCCAAAAAATATTTTTTTAAGCCTCTAGTTCCTGTAAGTCTTTAAGGAAAAAAAAAAAAAGGCTTTCCTCTCTTATTTGGCTTTCATACGTTAATTCACTGGTGTTCAGTTTGTCAGATTTAACATAAAAGGCAGAGAGCAGTCTTGTGCCAGAATGGATGAGTTCACTGGTTTTCACCTCCTTGTAGTCTGGCTGCCTTTACAGAGGCAGTGGCTAACGTGGTATGCTTGGGAAACCAAACGTTTCCTAACTTGTTAGTGGGAAATTAAAACTTCAGAAATTTAGAAACCACAACAACGGAGGCTTATATTTTATTGTGACTACTGAGTCACACAGTTTGCCATGATAAACAGGCTACGTAGGAGCCACAAGAGTAAAATGTGAAACATTGTGATCCCTAGAGAATTCCACCCCATCCCTTCCATTTTAGCTATAGTAAATCAGTAAATAAGGGGCAAAGGAACTACGAACATTTGATAGCACTAAATCGTAGTCACAGGTCAAGGCAATTGGAAGATGAAGGTTGATGCTTGGCTTGGCTTCTTGCTGAGCAAACCATCAGATCATGAACCACAGGGAACATCCTCCATCTCCCCTTACCCACTTTTCCTAGTTCATGAGGGTGACTGGTTTCTGTCCATGATTTTTTTTTAAGATTTTATTTATTTGACAGAGAGAGAGAGATCACAAGAAGGCAGAGAGACAGGGGGAAGCAAGCTCCCTGCTGAGCAGAGAGCCTGATGTGGGGCTTGATCCCAGGACCCTGAGATCATGACCTGAGTGGAAGGCAGAGGCTTAACCCACTGAGCCACCCAGGAGTCCCTGTCCATGATGTTTTAAAGAGCTAGAGCATGGGACATATGTAAAGCTTAATTACAGACAGGGGAACATTTTAATCTAGAATCCCTTGAAATGTAAATGACCGTGTGTGTGTGTGTGTGTGTGTGTGTGTGTGTGGTCTGTGTTTTGCATCCCCTGTGTGCACTGTAAAAATTAAAATTATTTTGGCCATCTAAGCCTTGTTTAATTTTCCCTAACTGACAGTTCTAAGCATTTGGGTAGAGTTTCCTTTCTACCATTCCCGAGTATTGAGAAGACAGAGTCCACGAACACAGAGTTTGATCCTATTTTCTCTTCTCTAAGTTGGGTTCTTTTCAGATGAATGTGTTCTAGAGAATATTAATCTTATGTAGTAAGGGGCAATTCAATCAAGATACTACAGTGGTTAGCAACAGACCTGCTAGAGGTGAAAGCAGTGACTTTACACTCTGCTTCCCCTCGCTTTAGGTCTGCTACTGATTTTGCTCCTCAGCAAATTTCATCCATTTAGTTACGTTTATCCCTGTGAGAAATCTGTTTGTGGCGGAATTTAAAAAAAGAATGTCATATACCTTGTATATGTGCTATATGAATACCCACTCATTTATATTCTGTCCATATTTGACCTTGTGATTTGAATTTTAAGAAAGGTCAAGCTATTTCAGATTTGCAGTAATTGAAAAAAGTGTTTTTGAAAATACTGATTTCATTTTCAAAGTTCACTTGTTCACAAATAAAAACAAAGAAAAAAGCAAACCCCAATTTTCAAACAACAGAAAAGCCACCTTCAGAAGAGCTGTGTTTCTAATGGACGGGGAATGCTAGACCAAAATGTGCTACTGACTTAGCTCTATGACTTTGCCTTATCTGCCTATCACCTCAGCTACAACATTGGGAAAGCTATGTAATTTGATCTGTAAGGTTTACAAAGCCTTTAATGATGCTCAGATATCCGTTCCACAGAATAAAAACCCCACCAACCTTTAAACTCCTTTCCTCCTTTCTTTTTTGTACAGCATTGTGTACAAATTCATATGTTAAAAATGTATATTTTGTTTCATCAGAAGAGATTTTATGACTTATCAAGGTCCAAATGGTTCATAACTACCTGGGACCTTAATTGGAATTTCATGGATTCAGATTTATTTTTCATTCTTTATATGTCAAGTACTGTCATTCAATGTTATATAAGTATGCTGTAAAAATAAAGAAATAAATCTTAGTGTCTGACACTTAAAATGTTAATGCTAAATTTGAAAGTATGCTAAAACTAAAAAATTAACACGTAGGAAGAAGTACTTAGAGTCCTAGTACTTAGACTATTAGGATTCTTGATTGTCTGTGGCTAGGATGTGATATAACTCTTCAGCCCATGTTGTAAGGTTTGTCTTACCCATTTGTTTTATTTGTGTGCCTCCCAGACATGGTAGGACTTTTGAAGTAAAACAGGGAGATTCTAGGCTAGCTTTTAATAAGCCTTTTGCTCTTTGGTCATTTAACTACTCAGCAACTTGTTTCTTATTTCAGGTGACTAAACACCCTTTGGAAGGTTCATGTGGGTTTCTCATAAGAGGGATTCCCTTCTAGCAGGGAAATCAGAATAAAAGATAACCTCACTTTTCAGAGTAGCTGAGGTTAGGCACTAGACACATGGATTCTCTCCAAAAGGCTTAACCCTTTACTTCATTTTATGGCTGGGTATAAGAGAGCATGAGCTCTTCCAGACTGCATCCTACAAAGCACCCCCTCTTTGTGCTCAGGCAACCCCTTGTGCCTCAACCTGATTGAACTCTATTTATAGCCTAGATGATGATGGTGCACCATCCTTGTGGGCAGACTGGCATAACTAGAAGAATCATGGGTACCATTTATTGAGTGTCTATTCTGGGTCCTGCACCGTGCCAAGTGCTTTATTGTCATGTTTAATCTTCACTTTAAAGAGATAGCGTCCTCTCTGCATAAGTCCAGGTTGTTCTGAAGGCCATATACTGGATTTAAAAATCATAGTTTGGATGTTCGGATCCTGGTTTGAGCCTTTTTTTTTTTTTTTTTTTTTTTAACCTTAAATTCCCTTTTCCATGGTAGAGTTCCAAGAAATAAATCTGCCATCCTTTTTGGAATGCTCCATTCAATAGCTTCCATTTACATTTCAGTCTTTTCTTTGAATGTTTGTTCCATACCTTGTCTGGCTGATGCCCCCTTTCTGAGTCCCCAAAGCCCTTACAGTTTTGTGACACAAATACTTTATATTGTTTTATATCACTTTCTAATTTGTTTTGGGATATTAGTTTTGCTCTTGTACTAACTCTAGGCTCTGTGAAGGACTTGGTACCTCTGTATCCCCAACATGGGTTTGGATTCAGTATGTACTTGATGACCAAATGATTGAGAGGTCAGAAGAACCATTTTCTTAGGGGAGCATAACTCAGAATTTGCCCTTATTAGAGCAGAAGAAGAAGTTAAGTTTTGTTCCTCTTGTTCCTGTCACTTCTGAGGAAGGACAACCCTTTAGTGAAATGAGGAATTCACTTGAAGACAAATTTAAATAAAGTATAGATGGGGGAAGGCCAGCCAAAGAATCTTAACTTTGCTTGTGATTCTTTGCATCTTTATGAAGCCCAGTGAATTTTATGGAATTTTAAGAAGAATCTTGTGAAGCATAATTTTAGGGGAATTGAGTGGAACCCCAAATCACTTGACGAGAAATTTTTCTCACCTTTAACTGAAAGTTCTGTCTGCCCCATTTATCTAGTTCCATGAAAGCCTAAAGGATAATATGCAACCTCAAAAATAATGTAATTCTTTTAGTAACACAGGTGTTTAACTACCTTGATAATAAAATGAATCAATATTATGTTTAAGGAATAATCTTCCCTTTAGCCACAACAAATTACTTCTCACAAAACTCCAGAGTGATTTACCCTCCTCTTCCATTTCTAATCAACAGATGAACAAACTAAGGCTAAGGGACATGGACAGCATCTCACTACATGGCCCTTTGTTTTTAGCAAGAAAGAACTTCTCTGCTCTTCTCAAGCTTCTAGGCCAAAAAGTACCTTCCTTTTCTTCACATATAATAGCAGCAGTCACTTAAGTCTTATCAGCCCAAATGTGATGGCTGTTTCACATTCCTTCTATGATTTCTGCTCAAAGATTTGTTTTTTGTTTTGGTTCACTTAAAAAAGAATTTTATTTAAAAAGAATTTTTAAAAGAGGGAGAGAAACAACTAAGTTTCTAAGGTGAACTAACACCTTTAAACTTTTGTTCCAAGACTACTACGCCATGAGATATAGTAAATCTGGCAGATTTGCTTCTGTCTGAGCCACTCATCTTGAAGGGCTGACCTCATCTTTGAGGCTGTTCTTTGTGCAGTGATTTGGTGCTCTCACAGGCTCAAATACTGCAGTTTTGTTAATCTTTTCTCTGTGCTTAAAGTGGACTTTTTCCCCTCACAGTCCTCCCATTTTCTTTGGCTAATTTTTCTGTAGTGATATGACCAGTAGCTTATATTTTTATATAGTCTTTGGTTCCAGTTATTCAGAGTACCTTAGTGGTTACTGCTCAGTAATCTATCCTTCCCCAGTATTGAGAGATGCTTATGGTGGATGAGTTTCCTTTTGGGGGTTTGTGGGAGCCAAGCTATGGTAGAGACAAAACGAGTGGAACTTGGATTTATGAACCATTATTCTACTCTTTAGTCTTACCACAGTGATAACACTATTTGTCCATGCCAATTTAGTATCAGCAGTAAATACACAAGCAAGCTTCAAGATTGACTCTGTTCTGGTTGATTTTGTTTTTTCTCTAGGAGTCCCACATTGTTTACCTTCACTTAATTTTTATGTATAGCTGACCTGTCTTACCTAGTCACTTTTTCAGTCCATTAAAAAAAAAAAAAAAAACAGGAACAGGAGTATTGTGCAAGAGCTTCTTAGTCACTGTCAACAACATGCGGCCTGTGAGTGTTAGTAGGTGAACTTGAACATGTAATGGTGTATGGAGAAATTAGTTGCTTGGGCCTGTTGTCCTGCCTTGTGCTTAGCACAGTGCCTGAAAGATACTCAGTAAATGCTTGCTGCTGAAGAAGAGTTACAAGCCCTCTGCTGCTTCAAAGGTTGACAGTGGAATTAGCTAACTGAAACTACAGAAAAATCACACCTTTTTTTGTAAAACCTAGCAGAGTCACTAAACTACCCACAATAACTTCACAATCGAAGTGTATACTTTGTAAAAGGTAATCTGGTTTCTAGTTACAGCAAGGACATGCTGTTTGGGCGCAGTGACTGCATTTTGTAGGCCTTCAGCTGAGGCACAGAGATTAGGGAAAACAGAAGAACCTACCGTTCCCTAAGGACAAAAACCACTACATTCAGCTGATCCATATTTTGCTTTCCATCCATTCCATGCCCCACAGCTACTCACCTGGTTCTTTTTCATCATCTTTATTCTTACTATTTGGGGGAGGAAGTTAAAGTGAAGCAGGTGGAGGTAGGCAGAAAGCAGAGAGGCATCTCAGTCTGCCTACACAACGTGTAATGTATAGTACAAAGTAGATTTCACTGCGTTGACTTCCTCTGAACCTGATTAGTTACCTGGTTTTTGTGTTTGTAGTCAGTTCTATGTGGTTACTTCAGACAGCGGTAGAGATTTATTTGAATCTTGACAAAGAGGCCCTTCCTAGCCCAGTGTCCAGAAATACTCTTTTCTTACCAAGTATTGAGCTTCTAGGTTGTAAGCTAGTTGTACATTTATCCAACACCTTTCTTGTCCCAGTGACACACCTAACTATAGTGAGGTACTTTGCCAGGTGCTAGGAATAAAATTGGTTGCAAAACTGACCCTCAAGGCGTCCTAGAGACAATAGACAAATAAGCAGTTAATATGTGATTTAATGTTAGAGAGCAGTGCATTGCATGAAGGAAAGTAAAGCAAGGTAAATGTCACCAGGAGCTTATAGCCTTCATTAGTTACTCTGCAATTCTTGAGGAGGCTGTTTTAAAGGCGTTGAGTCACTGAGTTTTGGAAGGGAACCTGCTAGCTGGGGAGGTATGGAGAGTGCAGAATGCTTAGTTGGAAGATGCTGAGTAGAGGTCAGCTATCAAGTTGTGGTTCAGACCTGAATGTCTTTGACACAAGAGCATACATTCTTTCTGGGAAGCCACTCAGCTTCTAAGCAGAGTGAGCTTTGTGCCCCACCCTGCCAGGACCTTTAGGTGGAATTATTATTTGTTTTCTTTGTCTTCCTTTTATCACTTCCCTTCCATTGTAATAGCTTGATTGAACTCTACTGGTTTTCACCTCCCTCCTTTCCCCTTGCCTTCTTACTGCTTATACTTATTAACAATAACTTTGAACCTTTCTGCCTTTTTTTTTTTAATGCGTTTTATATCCAAATTAACACCTCCAGTGCCAAGGCTTCTTCTGGGGCTTTGTCCCTCATCTCTTTCTAGAACTAATTTAAGGAGAAAGCAAAGGCTGTAGCCCAAGAATGCAGGGGGCCCTGGCTCTGCCTCTAAGTAACTCTGTCTCTGAGCCAAGTCACACTGTGAACATCAGTTTCTTTTGTAAGGTGAGGCATTTGGATCAGATGGCAGGCTTCTTCTAGCTATAAAGCTCTGTGGACATTTCTTGCCAGAGAGAGAGACAGAGAGTGTGTGTACATTCTCTGGGGCCTGGAGGATCCCATTGTCCTTATAGAAAAACTTAAGAAGTTTCTTCTCAAACTCCCATCTGTGGAGTTGAGTGTTTATGTTCTTTTTTACTGCTAAAACTGTCCTTTACGCTAGAATCAGAAGTTATAAACAAAAGTCAAGAATTTGGGTTTGGCTACACCTTAATCTAACCTAATGGTGCACTTACATACCTAATGCTTTACATACTTCCTTATCCCCCATAACACACACACACACACACACACACACAGCATTCCTCATGTTTATCGTTAAAAAATAATAATTGTCTGTTTAAGAGTTAATCTGATTTTAGAACCAGTAGGGAGTATCAATGTGAAATGGTCAGACTGGAGATAGAACACTGATAATGTGTCATTCTCTGTTTTGGGGCTCAGAATTAAAATTGCTCCCGTCCTATCTTAATTTGCTAAAGCATCTGAGAGAACAAGCATGAAAAGGAAATGTTTCTCCCATATCTGAGAAAGAACCAAGGGACTTTCCTTGGAGAGTTTTTTTCCACTTTTGTTTTGCTCAGCTTTCCCAATCAGAGGTAGTATTAGTACAGAAGAAAGCAAGGGAGAGATCATCTCGACTCTGCTTTTTAAGAAAAAGAAGGCTTCTTTTAAGAAAAAGAGGGCTTACAACAGTGTTGGGATGTTCCTTTAGGAATTAGTGAACCTAACATTCGAGGAAGAAACTGATCAGCCCATATTAAATGTAAGTGATTGAGTTGGTGGGCCTATAGATATTATAGTGATGGCAGAAGCAGCCACAGAAATATTTCTTTTAAAGTGTGTGATGCTAGCTGCTTATGCAGTGTCTCTTCATCTTTTTTTTTTTTTAAAGATTTTATTTATTTATTTGACAGAGAGAGAGATCACAAGTAGGCAGAGAGGCAGGCAGAGAGAGAGGAGGAAGCAGGCTCCCCGCGGAGCAGAGAGCCTGATGCGGGGCTCGATCCCAGGACCCTGAGATCATGACCTGAGCCGAAGGCAGCGGCTTAACCCACTGAGCCACCCAGGCGCCCCTCTCTTCATCTTTAAATCTTTATTTAAAACGTAATTTACAGAGGGCACCTGGGTGGCTCAGTGGGTTAAGCCGCTGCCTTCGGCTCAGGTCATGATCTCGGGGTCCTGGGAGCGAGTCCCGCATCGGGCTCTCTGCTCAGCAGGGAGCCTGCTTCCCTCTCTCTCTCTCTCTCTCTCTCTCTCTGCCTGCCTCTCTATCTACTTGTGATCTCTCTCTGTCAAATAAATAAAATAAAATCTTTAAAAAAAAAAACATAATTTACAGAAACTAGCCAGTCAGATTACATTGAAGCTATATTCATAGTCAAAGACAAATAAACTTTAAAAATCATTTAAAATTAATGATATACCCAAGAGGATAAGGTAAGATGTGTCAGATTTTTCTAATATAATGACCAACTATGTGAACAACAGATTTCAGTACATGAAGCAGGTTGAGACCAATATTGCTTTACATCTTCTGGTTATTATGCCACAATATCCAGTTTTTATAAATAGTTCTCTTCCTGCCTCCCTTCCCTTTCCCCTTAAAGAGAAGGCTGTATTTTTTCTGTTCACCTTGTAAAAGCATTCACTTTGCTCTGAAACATTAGATATAGACAGAACATGACCTAAGAGGGAAAAAGGATTTTATTCTTGGTTTTCCATTTTCACTTTTCACCTCAAAATCCATTTATTACCAGTCACTTTGGGGGGGGGGCAGCAAAGAACCCTAAAACAAAATTCACAGTCTTTTGAGAAAGTAAATTTATGGGAATTGCTACTGGACTTGAAAACTAAGAAGTTCAGAGGTTGATTTGTGTTTTCATTTTGGCTCTTCCTATAGACTTCATCACAGCATTAGGAAAATATCACAAAAATACCGTTGCTTCACATTGAAGTTTAATTGCCATAAAAGGACAAATAAATTTATTGAGCATAAAATTACTATGTGCTTCATTTGGAAATGTAAAAATTTATATTCATTCTACCTAAAACGTTTTTTTCTATCATATAGATTGTCCGAAGGACTAATGCTTATTTAGAGAGCCCACTGTGTGATAATGTATCCACGATAAATTTTGTTTAACTTTCAGTTTTAAAAGGGTCTTAATGGGTGATTTGTTCTTTGAGCCATGCTTTATAGTTAATAAATGGAAAGAAAGTGTGGAATATTGAAGTGTGTCATTTAAAGATTTAAAAAAATTATGCTTGCCTATTTAAAAAAAATAAAGTGCAGACCCTGGGAAACACAGCTGTTAAAGATTTAATAGAGGTTATGATTTTCAACAGTTGAGCTATAGTTTATGGTACAGATGGCACTCTGGGTATAACTGAAACAATAATTGGTAGTTTTTGTTTCCCTCCTCTCCCATCAGTTCCAAAGAGTGGAATACGTTTTTACCAAAGCAAGAATTTTTCCATTTCCAATTACAGCCTATATCAAATAAACAACCTTTCTGTTGCATATTTCGTACTTCACAGTGACCTGGGTGTTGGCCACTCTTTCTTCTCATTATGGTAGGCGTCCCTAGATTTGAAATAATAGTTTTAGGGAAATCCTCCTTTTCTGTACTGACCTGCAGTTTATATAGCCTATCTTCAGACCAAATAACATACAATTTTTCTTTTAGAATACCGAAACCAAAATCTTGCATTGCTCCAAACAAAATTAGCAAACACAAAACTCCTATGAAGCAGAAGTAATAGGCACCAATATTATATGTTTTAAAATACTCAACCACAAGAATTACTAGAAACACAGATAAATTCCAAATTTGGGGCATATAGAAAATGCTGTTTCAAGTGACAAATAAAATATAGAGGCTATTTAAAAAGGGAAATAATAGTGATACATTTCTTAAGTTTTATTTTACAGTATATGTTCAGAGCAAATAAAGTTTGAGTGATAAATGATTTTTTCATCTCCTATTCCAATGTTTTAATGTGACATAGCATATTTTCTTTATTAACTCTTCTGCTAATTTTTATTCTGAAAAGTAAAGTAAAATATGCAGATGTTCATCCAGGTGTTCAATATCATATGGTTAAGTGTTCATTTATAGCAAATAGCCTGTTCAGGCTAGATAGAACTTAAAGTTAGATAGAACTTAAAGTTCAGAATGCCACTGATCAACAAAATTCTTCTACAGGCTTTACCTTTTAAATGAGCATTTCTACATAACAACTATTATCCAAAATATTACTCTAGAGAAACTAGCATTATCTTTAATTTTCAGTGCTGTGTGTTATTTATTCACTGATTGAAATAAAAGTTGGAACTCAAAATTATGAGAGTTATGTCCCTGTACAGATTGACAAATGCTTTTTAAGACAGATTAGAGTTTGTAGGATTTTTTTGAAGCTTAAAAAGCGCTTAGCTTTTTATGTTACATTCATCCTAATTTCAAGATATATTTCTAACAGTGACTTCTAGTCTTTTATATGCAAATTCACAAAGGGGGAGGGGGTGAGAATAGGCTCTAATAAATCCACTACCATGTGGTAGTTTGGCACTTTGCTCTTCTAAGACATAAGGGAATTCAAGTCCGAGGAGAGATTAGATTAGATTTAGTTGTGGTATTACAATATATCCCTCCCACCACCCTTTCCCAAAGATTTCTAAACACAGGCAGGATTCAGTTGTGGCTCACTTGGAGAGAGCATGTAATATATAGTCATCCCCCAGCACTCATCATTTAAAATCAAGTCCAAAATCTCTTCTATCAGAGTAAACTTTTTAAGTTTTGTGTGAGTTGAAAAGGTTTTGAACCTCGGGTTCATTGGACGCGCTTTTCGAACCTGTCTGCAGTTCGTGATGCTGATAACTTTAAAAGACACCTACAGTCCACCTGGCTTTCTGACAGCAGTGCCCCTTGCTGGAGCTGAGCGGCTCTCCTGGGCTTACCTGAGCTGCCTGCGCCGGGGCCGGGCGGGGGCCGAAGGGGGCCGCACTCTCGCGGCGCGGCGAGCGGGCTGTGCGCGCTCCGGGAGTCGCCCGAACAATGCGAGCGGGGCGCTGAGCGCGCCCGGCCTAAGGGCGTTACGTCACTGCGCTGCCTTATAAGGCGCTCCGCGTGTGCGGCGCAGGCGGCGGGGGCGCCGGTGACAGCCAGATCCGCGGCGACGGCGGTGACGGCGCAGCAGCGGCAATGCGCCCCAGGTCCGCCGACGTTCGGACCGTGTGAACTGACTGTCGGTCCCCGGCTCCCTGCGGAGAGGGAATGGGCGGCGGGCCGGGACGCCGGCGCCCTCCTGCCTGGCTAACCAAGCCACTGGGGGTCATGGTCCATCCGTTAGTAACTTTTTTCCCCTCTAGGGCTTTAAAACTCCTGCTATTGCTTCAGATTCTTAAATGCACATCCTGTATTCCTGTTTAAACTTTTGTAAATACATTGTTGTTACATTTGTGTTTTTTTTTGGTTGCTGGGGGGAGGCGAGAGAGGGAGCCAGAAGCTTTTTTTTTGGTTTTTGGATTTTTTTTTTTTTTTTTTTTTGAGATATCCCGGGGGTGATTTAGACTTCAAACCTCCTCTTTCCTTTTTGTAAAGAGTAGGGGTCCTCAGAGGATAGTATTTTATTTCCTGATGATGTAACTACCAAACAATTCTTCAAGTGATGATGGGAAGGCCAGATGAATCTGATTTTTTTCAGTGTTTTTCCTGAAAAAACCTCCTAGTTCTTCATTTCTGCATGCCTGTGTTTTAACGAAAGTAGTTCAAACTAATGTTTATTTGTCAGGGAAAGTTTTATTAAAAAAATAAATGTTTTGTGCTATACTTTCAAGATAAAGTATAAAAATAGAACTTGAGGACCAGTTTTAATCCATTTTTTCTCGTCTACCAGCAAAGACATGAGAAGAAAAAAGAAACTGATCAAATATGACTGAATTAAACCTCTAGTATGGGGCAGATTTATAAATTCTTTTTCTGGGAAATGAGAACTAGCCTCCTAATTATTTTGCACATTAATAAGAGAAGTAATCTCTGAAGTTCTAGCCAACTAGGTGAATCTGCTTAGTAAATTAGGGTTATGGCTGCCTTATTTGCAAGCTTCAAATGAATTGAGTAGTTTTAGTGACTTAAGTCTACTTAACTCTTTAAAAATAAACATTAAGATAGGATTGCTTCCTATTATGATGTACATAGGTTTATAGAATTACTGTTTCCTTTTTTTTTTGTCAAACAGGAATAATGAAAATAGTTTTGTTTCTTTTCCTTAGTTTGGAGTAAAGGAAGGCTGGTTGCAGAGAATATGTAGTTAGTGAAAATGGTGAAAAAAAGATATGGGGCACAAAAACGTGTGTCATCTTTTCTAAACTGTGGGCTCACTTTGATAGGCCTTCTAGATCATTCTCTACTAAGAAGCCTGTTAAATTTCTGCTTTTTATATATATACCATTTTGAGAAGCCAATGACTATACCCCTCAACTGAGGTTAAAATTTAATATTTGCTTTATACTTTTTTTTAACATTTTAGATATTAGTTTTTTAGTTTTGTTATTCTACCTTATAGTTGTGAAGGGTATTTGAATCTTTTTAGTCTCCTGTACTTGCCCTTTACTTATTAAACATGTTTTTGAGATTTGTATGCTAGATTTGATTCATTACAAATGAGATAAAACGATTGTGATGAAAGTTGCATAAACTCCTGTATATCAGCTTCAAACTGGTAACAAAGTATCTTTACCTAAAGCCAGCATTTTTGTAACTGGTTTTGCCTCCTTTCCCCTCTTATAGGTATAGAGATTTCCCAACATTGGACTCTTTTCTTTCCCACATTTTTGTACTCATGCTTTGCATTTACTTCCGTATTTTTGATTTCCCACTTCCCCTGCAAACTGTGCCACATTATTTCCTCCTTTTGTTTAACTGCAGTAGCTGAAGAACAGGGAAGTTAAGTGGATACAATCCTTGTCTAGGGTTTTGAAGCAAGAGAAATGAGGATTAGAACTCCTTACTCCTTGTGTGCCTTTCCTAGTGTTGCCTTACTCCCTGAAGCAGTGATCTCTGACCCAGCTATGACTCAGCATTCTGACTGAGATCATGGTGTATACCACTCTTCAGGAACCAATAATAACATTTGTTGAGCTTTTTAGTTCATGCTAGTCATGGGTGCTTAGTGTTCTACAAGTACTCTATCATTGTAACGTGGTATTAGTCATACTTTTCAGATGAAGAAACACATTTGGAAGGGTAAGATGGCTTGATCAAGGTCATATTGCTAATAAAGTAACAAATGTAGTGATTTGAACCAGTGTTTATGTATACAGCCTTAGTTGTCTCTTAATGGTTTGCTCAGAATCTCTCAGAAGTGTTAGTAAAGAAATGCTTGGATTTAGTTCAGAAGTTTCTATTTTTATTTTCTAGACTGAATGTTACACCAGGAAAACCAAGACTGACCTTTGCAGGCCACCCACCAGAGCCACCCTGATTATGTGCTGAATAACCCTAGGGAAGTTATTCACATTGGAGACATCATGGATTTGTATATTGA